>NW_023493730.1:42500-47500 GCF_013265735.2 Oncorhynchus mykiss | reverse complement strand
TGTCTAGGTGTGTCTAGCTGTGTGTGTGTGCGTGCGTGCGTGTGTGTGTGTTTGCGTGCGTGCGTGCGTTTGCGTGCGTGCGTGCGTGCGTGCATGCGTGCGTGCGTGTGTGTGTGTGTGTGTGTTTGTGTGTGTGTGTGTGTGTGTGTGTGTGTGTGAAGGGTAATTGAAGTGAATCTCATTCCTGATTTGATAACGGGTCTAATGGAGCATGCTGTTTCCATAGACATTTTTGTTTGAAGATAAAGAATCTTACTGCGACACACACTCTCACTCTCAATCTCGCTGTCTCTCTCTCCCTCTTCTCCATTTGTTTATTCTTTCAGGGTACTCTAGTGGCAGCAGTATTTGAAAGAGGATGTTTTTCTCTCTCTCCCCCTCTCTCTCTCTCTCTCTCTCTCTCTCTCTCGATCTCTCTCGCTCTCTGGCAGCAGTGGTTTGAAAGAGGATGTTTTTCTCTCTCTCTCCCTCTCTCTCTCTCTCTCTCTCTCTCTCTCTCTCTCTCTCTCGATCTCTCTCGCTCTCTGGCAGCAGTGGTTTGAAAGAGGATGTTTTGTCATAATGGGGTGTCCTTGTATGTTTACTGCCAACATTCTACTTGATAACAGCTTCTAAGAACCTCTATCTAAGGTTCTTAGAACGTCTGTCAAGTCCTGAAAAATAGTATTCACCTGTTAGTAGTTCTCCTGTCCTTCAGGTGGTGATGTGGGGAGGGCAGGTTAACGTCTGTCTGCCGAGGCCTGAATAACAATATTCATCTGTTAATAGTCCTGACGACAGGAGGCCCTGACTACAGGATATTACTGACTATAAGAGGCTACTGACTACAGCAGACTTCAGACAGCAGGAGGCTCCTGACTACAGGAGACTACTGACTACAGGAGGGTCCTGACAACAGGAGGGTCCTGACTACAGGAGACTACTGACTACAGGAGACTACTGACTACAGGAGTCTCCTGTCTACAGGAGGCTCCTGACTACAGGAGGCTCCTGACTACAGGAGGCTACTGACTACAGCAGACTTCAGACTACAGAAGGCTGCTGACTACAGGAGGGTGCAGACTACATAAGGCTGCTGACATCAAGAGGCTGCTGACTACAGGAGGCTGCTGACTATAGGAGGCTCCTGACTACAGGAGGCTGCTGACTACAGGAGGCTTTTGACTACAGGAGGCTACGGCCTACAGGAGGCTACGGCCTACAGGAGGCTACGGACTACAGGAGGCTACTGACAACAGGAGGCTGCTGACATCAGGAGGCTACTGACTACAGGAGGGTGCAGACTACATAAGGCTGCTGACATCAGGAGGCTGCTGACTACAGAAGGCTGCTGACTACAGGAGGCTACTGACTACAGGACGGTGCAGACTACATAAGGCTGCTGACATCAGGAGGCTGCTGACTATAGGAGGCTCCTGACTACAGGAGGCTGCTGACTACAGGAGGCTTTTGACTACAGGAGGCTACGGCCTACAGGAGGCTACGGCCTACAGGAGGCTACGGACTACAGGAGGCTACTGACAACAGGAGGCTGCTGACATCAGGAGGCTTTTGACTACAGGAGGCTACGGCCTACAGGAGGCTACGGCCTACAGGAGGCTACGGACTACAGGAGGCTACTGACAACAGGAGGCTGCTGACATCAGGAGGCTACTGACTACAGGAGGGTGCAGACTACATAAGGCTGCTGACATCAGGAGGCTGCTGACTACAGAAGGCTGCTGACTACAGGAGGCTACTGACTACAGGACGGTGCAGACTACATAAGGCTGCTGACATCAGGAGGCTGCTGACTACAGAAGGCTGCTGACTACAGGAGGCTACTGACTACAGGAGGGTGCAGACTACATAAGGCTGCTGACATCAAGAGGCTGCTGACTACAGGAGGCTGCTGACTACAGGAGGCTACTGACTATAGGAGGCTATTGACTACAGGAGGCTCCTGACTACAGGAGGCTACTGACTACAGCAGACTTCAGACTGCAGGAGGCTCCTGACTACAGGAGGCTACTGACTACAGGAGGCTGCTGACTACAGGAGGCTTTTGACTACAGGAGGCTACGGCCTACAGGAGGGTACGGCCTACAGGAGGCTCCTGACTACAGGAGGCTACTGACAACAGGAGGCTGCTGACATCAGGAGGCTACTGACTACAGGAGGGTGCAGACTACATAAGGCTGCTGACATCAAGAGGCTGCTGACTACAGAAGGCTGCTGACTACAGGAGGCTACTGACTACAGGAGGGTGCAGACTACAGGAGGCTACTGACTACAGGAGGCTACTGACTACAGGAGGTTGCTGACTACATAAGGCTGCTGACATCAGGAGGCTCATGACTACAGGAGGGTCCTGACAACAGGAGGGTCCTGACTACAGAAGGCTCCTGTCTACAGGAGGCTCCTGACTACAGGAGACACCTGTCAGAATGAATCACCTGTCAGAATCAACCACATCAGAATGAATCACCTGTCAGAATCAAACTACATCAGAATGAATCACCTGTCAGAATCAACCACATCAAAATGAATCACCTGTCAGAATTAAACCACATCAGAATGAATCACTTGTCAGAATCAAACCACATCAGAATGAATCACCTGTCAGAATCAAACCACATCAGAATGAATCACCTGTCAGAATCAACCACATCAGAATTAATCACCTGTCAGAATCAAACCCCATCAGAATGAATCACCTGTCAGAATTAAACCACATAAGAATGAATCACTTGTCAGAATCAAACCACATCAGAATGAATCACCTGTCAGAATCAAACCACAGAATGAATCACCTGTCAGAATCAACCACATCAGAATGAATCACCTGTCAGAATCAACCACATCAGAATGAATCACCTGTCAGAATCAAACCACATCAGACTGAATCACCTGTCAGAATCAAACCACATCAGAATGAATCACTTGTCAGAATCAAACCACATCAGAATGAATCACCTGTCAGAATCAAAACACATCAGACTGAATCACCTGTCAGAATCAACCACATCAGAATGAATCACCTGTCAGAATCAACCACATCAGAATGAATCACCTGTCAGAATCAAACGACATCAGACTGAATCACCTGTCAGAATCAAACCACATCATAATGAATCACCTGTCAGAATCAAACCACATCAGACTGAATCACCTGTCAGAATCAAACCACATCAGAATGAATAACCTGTCAGAATCAAACCACATCAGAATGAATCACCTGTCAGAATCAACCACATCAAAATGAATCACCTGTCAGAATCAACCACATCAGAATGAATCACCTATCAGAATCAAACTACATCAGAATGAATCACCTGTCAGAATCAAACCACATCAGAATTAATCACCTGTCAGAATCAAACCACATCAGAATGAATCACCTGTCAGAATCAAACCACATCAGAATGAATCACCTGTCAGAATCAAACCACATCAGAATGAATCACCTGTCAGAATCAAACCACATCAGAATGAATCACCTGTCAGAATCAATCACATCAGAATGAATCACCTGTCAGAATCAACCACATCAGAATGAATCACCTGTCAGAATCAAACCACATCAGAATGAATCACCTGTCAGAATCAACCACATCAGAATGAATCACCTGTCAGAATCAACCACATCAGAATGAATCACCTGTCAGAATCAAACCACATCAGAATGAATCACCTGTCAGAATCAACCACATCAAAATGAATCACCTGTCAGAATCAAACCACATCAGAATGAATCACCTGTCAGAATTAAACCACATAAGAATGAATCACTTGTCAGAATCAAACCACATCAGAATGAATCACCTGTCAGAATCAAACCACAGAATGAATCACCTGTCAGAATCAAACCACATCAGAATGAATCACTTGTCAGAATCAAACCACATCAGAATGAATCACCTGTCAGAATCAAACGACATCAGACTGAATCACCTGTCAGAATCAAACCACATCATAATGAATCACCTGTCAGAATCAAACCACATCAGACTGAATCACCTGTCAGAATCAAACCACATCAGAATGAATAACCTGTCAGAATCAAACCACATCAGAATGAATCACCTGTCAGAATCAACCACATCAAAATGAATCACCTGTCAGAATCAACCACATCAGAATGAATCACCTATCAGAATCAAACTACATCAGAATGAATCACCTGTCAGAATCAACCACATCAGAATGAATCACCTGTCAGAATCAAACCACATCAGAATGAATCACCTGTCAGAATCAAACCACATCAGAATGAATCACCTGTCAGAATCAATCACATCAGAATGAATCACCTGTCAGAATCAACCACATCAGAATGAATCACCTGTCAGAATCAAACCACATCAGAATGAATCACCTGTCAGAATCAACCACATCAGAATGAATCACCTGTCAGAATCAACCACATCAGAATGAATCACCTGTCAGAATCAAACCACATCAGAATGAATCACCTGTCAGAATCAACCACATCAAAATGAATCACCTGTCAGAATCAAACCACATCAGAATGAATCACCTGTCAGAATCAAACCACATCAGAATGAATCACCTGTCAGAATCAAACCACATCAGAATGAATCACCTGTCAGAATCAAACCACATCAGAATGAATCACCTGTCAGAATCAACCACATCAGAATGAATCACCTGTCAGAATCAAACCACATCAGAATGAATCACCTGTCAGAATCAAACCACATCAGAATGAATCACCTGTCAGAATCAAACCACATCAGAATGAATCACCTGTCAGAATCAAACCACATCAGAATGAATCACCTGTCAGAATCAAACCACATCAGAATGAATCACCTGTCAGAATCAATCACATCAGAATGAATCACCTGTCAGAATCAAACCACATCAGAATGAATCACCTGTCAGAATCAATCACATCAGAATGAATCACCTGTCAGAATCAAACCACATCAGAATGAATCACCTGTCAGAATCAAACCACATCAGAATGAATCACCTGTCAGAATCAAACCACATCA
>NW_023493730.1:30000-32500 GCF_013265735.2 Oncorhynchus mykiss | reverse complement strand
AGTTTCCTCTCTTTAGTTTCCTCTCCTATAGTTTCCTCTCCTTAGTTCCCTCTCTTTAGTTTACTCTCTTTAGTTTCCTCTCCTACCGTTTCCTCTCTATAGTTTCCTCTCCTATAGTTTCCTCTCTATAGTTTACTCTCCTTAGTTTCCTCTCTTTAGTTCCCTCTCTTTAGTTTCCTCTCCTATAGTTTCCTCTCTTTAGTTCCCTCTCTTTAGTTTCCTCTCCTATAGTTTCCTCTCCTATAGTTTCCTCTCTATAGTTTACTCTCTTTAGTTTCCTCTCCTATAGTTCCCTCTCTTTAGTTTCCTCTCTTTAGTTTCCTCTCCTTAGTTTCCTCTCTTTAGTTCCCTCTCTTTAGTTTCCTCTCCTATAGTTTCCTCTCTTTAGTTCCCTCTCTTTAGTTTCCTCTCTTTAGTTTCCTCTCCTATAGTTTCCTCTCTTTAGTTTCCTCTCTTTAGTTTCCTATCCTTTAGTGTCCTCTCTATAGTTTACTCTCTTTAGTTTCCTCTCTTTAGTTACCTCTCCTATAGTTTCCTCTCCTATAGTTTCCTCTCTTTAGTTTCCTCTCCTATAGTTTCCTCTCTTTAGTTTCCTCTCCTATAGTTTCCTCTCTTTAGTTCTCTCTCTTTAGTTTCCTCTCTTTAGTTTCCTCTCTTTAGTTTCCTCTCCTTTAGTTTCCTCTCCTATAGTTTCCTCTCTTTAGTTTCCTCTCTTTAGTTTCCTCTCCTATAGTTTCCTCTCTTTAGTTCCCTCTCTGTAGTTTCCTCCCTTTAGTTTCCTCTCTTTAGTTTCCTCTCTTTAGTTTCCTCTCTTTAGTTTCCTCTCTATAGTTCCCTCTCTTTAGTTTACTCTCTTTAGTTTACTCTCCTTTAGTTTCCTCTTTAGTTTCCTCTCCTTTAGTTTCCTCTTTAGTTTCCTCTCTTTAGTTTCCTCTCCTATAGTTTCCTCTCCTTTAGTTCCTTCATCGTCATTAAATATGAACCTGATTTCTCCACTAATTTCCTGTCATTTCCTTTCCTTTCCTTTCTATCATTCTGTTTACATCTATATAGTAGTGATTACATTGGGCAGGTGACATGGAGTCCTGATAGACATCTGTCATTGTGTTTTCATCTATATAGTAGTGATTACATTGGACAGGTGACATGGAGTCCTGATAGACATCTGTCATTGTGTTTTCATCTATATAGTAGTGATTACATTGGACAGGTGACATGGAGTCCTGATAGACATCTGTCATTGTGTTTTCATCTATATAGCACTGATTAAATTGTCAATCAAGGAGGGGAGGCACAGAGAGGAAACCACTCAATAGTCCTGAGTGGCTTCCTCATTTCCTTTCCTAATTTCCTTTCCTTTCTCTCATTTCATGCTCCTTGCTGTCCTTTAGATGCACTAAACTTGAAACTGTAGTGTAGTGGGCCATGATAGGGTAAGACTATGAGACACACTGAAATGAGACATACTGAAGTAGGAGACATACTGAAGTAGGAGACCTACTGAAATGGGACATACTGAAATGAGACATACTGAAAGGAGACATACTGAAAGGAGACATACTGAAATGAGACATACAGAAAGGAGACATACTGAAAGGAGACACTGAAGTAGGAGACATACTGAAAGGAGACATACTGAAATGAAACATACTGAAAGGAGACGTACTGAAAGGAGACATACTGAAAGAGACATACTGAAGGACATACTGAAATGAGACATACTGAAGTAGGAGACATACTGAAAGGAGACATACTGAAAGGAGACATACTGAAATGAGACATACTGAAAAGAGACATACTGAAATGAGACATACTGAAAGGAGACATACTTAAAGGAGACATACTGAAATGAGACATGCTGAAATGAGACATACTGAAAGGAGACATACTGAAAGGAGACACTGAAGTAGGAGACATACTGAAAGGAGACATACTGAAATGAGACATACTGAAAGGAGACATACTGAAAGGAGATATACTGAAATGAGACATACTGAAAGGAGACATACTGAAAGGAGTCATACTGAAGTAGGAGACATACTGAAATGAGACATACTGAAAGGAGACATACTGACAGGAGACATACTGAAAGGAGACATACTGAAAGGAGACATACTGAAAGGAGACATACTGAAATGAGACATACTGAAATGAGAAACTGAAGTAGGAGACATACTGAAAGGAGAAACTGAAGTTTGAGTCAGAGAATAAACCTGGATAACAATTGTGTGGCCTACAAACCTGCTGGCTATGCTTTGTGATTTTCAAGCTTTCATTAGGCTGGTGTATAACACGAGCACTCTGTGTTATAAAAGACTAGCACAGTGGTGGAACGACAAGCCCACAAAAATGTTTTCTGTGTTTGTTCTCAGCGACATAGTTTGCCTTTCAGCTACATTAACAGTTTATAAACGTGCGTCCCAAATCCTACCACATTCCTTAAAATAGTACACTACTTCTGCCCAGTGCATTCTGGGTCCCTTTAAGAGACAGGATTGCC
>NW_023493730.1:12500-27500 GCF_013265735.2 Oncorhynchus mykiss | reverse complement strand
AGAAGCCTGGCGATTGGCTAGATACTTTTGACCAGTGTCCAGGGCTTGGAAGAGCAGTCTGATGGGTTTTTGACAGTGAAAAAAGACTCAGCTAGGATCTGCTACAGGTCCATGGTAGGATGTGTCTGGGCTACGACCCAGGGAACGTCTATCAAGACAGGTGGCCTGACAGATCCTCCCCTCCTTCAGGAACTACTTCATATTTCCATTCCTGAAGAATATTCACAAAAAAAAAACCTCCTCTGTTTCGAGCCACCCAGTTTAGTTCGTTCTGGTCTAAATACAATCCATCTCTATCCAATCAAATCCCTCTCTCATCTCCCTTCCAGCCAATGATAGCTCAGTATCATCCCTATTGTCACTAACCACAGGAAAGAATCAGGAAGCGAGTGCGTTCAACCAGGCCTTCATTGGTCAGCGCCAACTGTCAATCAATCATCAACATATAACTATTCTGGGAGGCGGGACTAAAAAAGAAGGTGGGACCCGGAAAATAAGGGGTTTAGAGTCTTCTCATTGGTCTATAGGCTCGTGACCAGTTGGGAGGGGTCAACGGGGGTCAGGGGCTCCTCGGGCGACGAATCAGAATCCTCCTTGTTGACAGGTACCATGTAGCCGTCGCTGCCCCCCCGCCCCATCTGGTAGTAATGGTGGAGCTGGTGGAGGTGGTTCCTGGACCCCAGGTTTGGCATGCTCTTATAGTAAACATCATCCGCCTCCGGCCCCGGTCCGCTCCCGGTGCTGCTGGTACCGGCCTGAATCTCCCCGCTGTCGTCCATCTCGCCGTCCGCTAACCCGTTCATCTGCCCGTGACTACCGTGGCCGTCCGGTAGATCCGTTAACACGGGCATGGAGGTGTACAGAGAGTTTCTGTGATTGGGTGACTGCGGCGTCTCGTCCGTCTGCTCGTTGGTCAGGAGGGGGAAGAAGCTCTCGCTGGTCTCCTGGGGGATGCGCCGGGGGTGGGAGAAGATATGGGGGGGGCGGGGGAGGAGGGTGAGGGTGGGGGAGGCTGTCCGGGGGAGGCAGAGGGCGGGGCGGGAGGAGGGGGGCGTTCGACTCCTCCCTTATAATCTCCAATCCCAAATTCTCATCCAATGGGAAGGCAGCGTTGGGGTTATCCAGCACCATGTGACTAACGTCGACGCCGTCGTTACTCAAGTCGTAGTCACGGTTACTCCCGCCGCCGACTACGCCACCAATTCCGATTCCGTTACTGCCGTTACCGACCAGGCCGCCCGCGTTGCCGGTGCCGTTACCGACGTTGACCATCTTGTTCATCAGGTTGTGGTTGCGTTCGGTGGTCGCCGAGCGTTGGTGGTTGTTCAAGTAGGAAGGGGCGTAGTTGGACGTTAACTCTCTGAGGATCTGCTTTTCTAACGTCGTCGTCGTCTCCTTGTGGTTGCCGTAGGTACTGTAACCGCCGCCGCCGCCGCCTCGTTCCAGAATCTGGACGCCGTCGCCGAGGTAGTCGCCGCTCGCCGCGCTGTAGTTGTTGCCGTGGTTACCGTTGAGAGGGAGCGTATCCATGACGCCGGTGTCTCGCGCGTTGTTTAGGATTCCCTCTGTGGAAAACGGTAAACAAACGCAATTATTAGAAGAAACAATGTTAAGCAATAAAACGCTAAATAGTTTAAATTGTCTATTGTTCGGTGTAGTAAATATTGTTCGGTGTTCGGTGTAGTAAATATTGTTCGGTATAGTAAATATTGTTCGGTATAGTAAATATTGTTCGGTGTTCGGTGTAGTAAATATTGTTCGGTATAGTAAATATTGTTCGGTATAGTAAATATTGTTCGGTGTTCGGTGTAGTAAATATTGTTCGGTGTAGTGAATATTGTTCGGTGTAGTAAATATTGTTCGGTGTAGTAAATATTGTTCGGTATAGTAAATATTGTTCGGTATAGTAAATATTGTTCGGTGTAGTAAATATTGTTCGGTGTAGTAAATAGCTAGGTATTTGTAAGCGTATTTGACATCCATAGTGGTAGGTTGATATCAGATGTTCGGTGTAGTAAAGGTGATTACTTGTGTCTCTGTAGGGGGCTATTGGACAGCGTGAGAGAGAAACAGAGAGAAACACAAAACCGTGAGTAAAGACAGACACAGATAGATACAAAAACAGTGTGTATGGAGAAAGGACTAAACACACAAGGAATGGTATCGTGTTTAGTAGTAGGCCTCGTCTTCAGCACCCAGTCTACTGTGTTTGGTTACAAACTGAACGGTTCACATGGTCTGTCTTCAGGATCAATCCAACTTCTCCCACAGTACAACACTGTCACATACTAACAACACAAATGAACAGAACCCACGTAAAACGCTGAAAACAGATGATGCAATACGGCAAGCGCAAAAACCTTTACCAGACGAAAAGCATAACACAACAACACAAAACACACAGAGCATTCGTAGAGCATTCGTAGAGCATTCATAGAGCATTCATAGAGCACTCATAGAGCATTCATAGAGCACTCATAGAGCACTCATAGAGCATTCATAGAGCGCTCATATAGCATTCATAGAGCACTCATAGAGCATTCATAGAGCATTCATAGAGCACTCATAGAGCACTCATAGAGCATTCATAGAGCACTCATAGAGCGCTCATATAGCATTCATAGAGCGCTCATATAGCATTGATAGAGCTCTCATAGAGCATTCATAGAGCACTCATTGAGCATTCATAGAGCATTCATAGAGCACTCATAGAGCATTCATAGAGCACTCATAAAGCATTCATAGAGCATTCATAAAGTATTCATAGAGCACTCATAGAGCACTCATAGAGCATTCATAGAGCGCTCATATAGCATTCATAGAGCATTCATAGAGCACTCATAGAGCACTCATAGAGCATTCATAGAGCGCTCATATAGCATTCATAGAGTGCTCATATAGCCTTCATAGAGCACTCATAGAGCATTCATAGAGCACTCATTGAGCATTCATAGAGCATTCATAGAGCACTCATAGAGCACCCATATAGCATTCATAAAGTATTCATAGAGCACTCATAGAGCACTCATAGAGCATTCATAGAGCGCTCATATAGCATTCATAGAGCGCTCATATAGCCTTCATAGAGCACTCATAGAGCATTCATAGAGCACTCATTGAGCATTCATAGAGCATTCATAGAGCACCCATATAGCATTCATAAAGTATTCATAGAGCACTCATAGAGCATTCATAGAGCATTCATAGAGCACTCATAGAGCATTCATAGAGCACTCAAAGAGCACTCAAAGAGCACTCATTGAGCATTCATAGAGCATTCATAAACCACTCATAGAGCATTCATAGAGCATTCATAGCTCATAAAACAGACAGAGAATCCCACCAAACAGCACAAGCACTCATAGATCCCAGATGATTCGTTAATGTTTATGTTGAATCTGAGACTGATAACTTACACGTTTAGGTCATAAATCTAAAAGGTGAACTAAATAACTTAAGTTAAAACGTATGTGTTTTGAGACCAATGACCAATGGGACAGGCCGGTGATGTCTCACACCATGATTGGTTGGTCTCATCTGGGAGTCATTTTCACAGGCATGCAGACAGAATCATGAGCAGTGGCGGCCATTTTTAGAATCAAGGACCCATCAAAATCAATTATATATTTGTAAAAAAAAAATGTGAAAAGTGAAATGCATTTGCACAGTCCAGGGGTCAAGGGTCAATAAGAATGTGATCATTTGCAAGTCCAGTGAAACAATAACTCCAAACAATAAAGTGCAGGAAGTGATCAAAAGTGATCAAACTTCTTCACAAAAAGAACAATCATTAAAATGAAGTGGGAAATAGGGATCATAGGTTATACATAGGAATGTGTGTGTCACACCTTGTGTGCCGTACATGCCAGCCACGCTGGGGTTGTTACAGACTGCTTGGTGGTTGGTGTCCCCCAGCAGAGAGTTATAACGATGGTTAGAACCATGGGGATGAAGGAGAGTATTAGTTAACAGATGATTAGCCATCGCTCCTAGTGGAGGCAGAGACAGAGAGAGACAGATAGAGAGAGACAGAGAGGCAGAGAGAGAGAGAGAGACAGAGAGAGACAGAGAGAGAGACAGAGAGACAGAGAGAGAGACAGAGAGAGGGAGAGAGAGGGCAAGAAAGAGATATATAGAGACAGGGCGAGAAAGAGAGACAGAGAGAGAGAGAGAGAGAGAGAGACAGAGAGAGACACAGAGAGAGAGAGAGAGAGAGAGAGAGAGAGAGAGGAGTGTAGTGATAGAGTGGGTGTGAGAGAGAGCATGAAAGGAAGAGACAGAGAAGACATGTAAATCAATCAGGCAAACACGGTTGAAGTGAACACCCCAGACAGACATAAGCTTGCCAGTCATTCCTGCAGCCTTTCTCTAGTGAATTGTAGAGTAACCACCCCATGACTGTATGTGTTAGTCAGAGACATGGTCTTTGCATTTGTTCATGTTCAGTCCTGTGACCTTCACCAAGTTACATCCTAGGTATTGTCTTAAACTCTTACGTTTTATTTTTATTTTATTTAACTTTTATTTAACTAGGCAAGTCTGTTAAGAACAAATTATTATTTACAATGACGGCCTACACCAGGCCAAACCCGGACGGCGGTGGGCCAATTGTGCGCCGCTCTATGGGACACCCAATCACGGCCGGTTGTGATACAGCCTGGATTCGAACCAGGTACTGTAGTGACGCCTCTAGCACTGAGATGCCGTTACACTACATAATGTATCTCATAAGACCTTGTCTTGAGGCCTAGCTCACACCATAATTCAGTGGTCTCAAACTCATGGTTTACGGGACACATCAGGTCCGGCAAGTAGGATTGTTATGGTACATTTCCCAAGGATTTCCTGCTTATTCCCTCCCGTTACTCTGAATTTTCCAAACAGGATTTCTGGAAAAACTGTGAAATGTGGGAAAGTTACAGGATAATTTGCAACCCTACCTGCATGTCACATTATGCTGAATCACAGAGTGACTTGTAATTCCTATTGGAATCCCAGCCAGAGTTAGGAAATATCCCAATATCCTGCTTTCATAATGACTGAACCCAGCCAGGGTTAGGAAATATCCCAATATCCTGCTTTCATAATGACTGAATCCCAGCCAGAGTTAGGAAATATCCCAATATCCTGCTTTCATAATGACTGAATCCCAGCCAGAGTTAGGAAATATCCCAATATCCTGCATTCATAATGACTGAACCCAGCCAGGGTTAGGAAATATCCCAATATCCTGCATTCATAATGACTGAACCCAGCCAGGGTTAGGAAATATCCCAATATCCTGCTTTCATAATGACTGAATCCCAGCCAGAGTTAGGAAATATCCCAATATCCTGCATTCATAATGACTGTCAGGGCTGGAACCATTGTGAGGAGATTGTAAAGCCATTTAAACTGGAAACAACCATTTCAGTAACGGGTGTAAAACTAACTAACGCTTCCAACACGCCGGCAGCTTCATTGCTCAAACTAGTACACAGCATCATCTGGGTATGTGTGTAAACAACCGTTCAACATTCACCTCCTGCTACCGTTTCTGTCAGGTCGTCAGCGCACACAGTACAAGGTACACAACCCACCGAACGCACTGCGAGGCGAACGCACTGCGAGGCGAAACGCACTGCGAGGCGAAACGCACTGCGAGGCGAATGAATGTCATTCCGGTGTACCAGAATGTCATGACGCTGTCGGTGTGTTTGAAGCCGTAACCGATTGGATCCGTTTGGAAAAATATATGTTATTTATATTTTGTTGTAGCTTAAAGATCAATCAATCAATCAATCAATCAATCAATGTCCATGTAAAAACACAGATATAGATACAAAACAAATATAGAAAGACCACTGGTCAGACTGGTTAGACTGGTCAGACTGGTTAGACTGGTTAGACTGGTTAGACTGGTCAGACTGGTTAGACTGGTTAGACTGGTCAGACTGATCAGACTGGTCAGACTGGTCAGACTGGTCAGACTGGTCAGACTGGTCACACTGGTTAGACTGGTCAGACTGGTTAGACTGGTTAGACTGGTCAGACTGGTAGACTGGTTAGACTGGTCAGACTGGTAGACTGGTTAGACTGGTCAGACTGGTCAGACTGGTTAGACTGGTCAGACTGGTTAGACTGGTCAGACTGGTCACACTGGTCAGACTGGTCAGACTGGTTAGACTGGTCAGACTGGTTAGACTAGTCAGACTGGTCACACTGGTCAGACTGGTTACACTGGTAGACTGGTCAGACTGGTTAGACTGGTTAGACTGGTCAGACTGGTTAGACTGGTCAGACTGGTCAGACTGGTCAGACTGGTTAGACTGGTCAGACTGGTTAGACTAGTCAGACTGGTCACACTGGTCAGACTGGTTACACTGGTAGACTGGTCAGACTGGTTAGACTGGTTAGACTGGTCAGACTGGTTAGACTGGTCAGACTGGTCAGACTGGTTAGACTGATCAGACTGGTCAGACTGGTTAGACTGGTCAGACTATTTAGACTGGTCAGATTGGTTAGACTGGTAGACTGGTCAGATTGGTTGGACTGGTCAGACTGGTCAGACTGGTTAGACTAGTCAGACTGGTTAGACTGGTCAGACTGTTTAGACTGGTCAGACTGGTTAGACTGGTTAGACAGGTTAGACTGGTCAGACTGGTTAGACTGGTTAGACAGGTTAGACTGGTCAGACTGGTCAGACTGGTTAGACTGGTTAGACTGGTTAGACAGGTTAGACTGGTCAGACTGGTCAGACAGGTTAGACTGGTTAGACTAGTTAGACAGGTTAGACTGGTCAGACTGGTCAGACTGGTTAGACTGGTCAGACTGGTCAGACTGGTTAGACTATTTAGACTGGTCAGATTGGTTAGACTGGTAGACTGGTCAGATTGGTTGGACTGGTCAGACTGGTCAGACTGGTTAGACTGGTCAGACTGGTTAGACTGGTCAGACTGTTTAGACTGGTCAGACTGGTTAGACTGGTTAGACAGGTTAGACTGGTCAGACAGGTTAGACTGGTTAGACTGGTTAGACAGGTTAGACTGGTCAGACAGGTTAGACTGGTTAGACTGGTTAGACAGGTTAGACTGGTCAGACTGGTCAGACTGGTTAGACTGGTTAGACAGGTCAGACTGGTCAGACTGGTCAGACTGGTCAGACTGGTCAGATTGGTTAGACTGGTCAGACTGGTCAGACTGGTCAGACTGGTCACACTGGTCAGACTGGTCAGACTGGTCAGATTGGTTAGACTGGTCACACTGGTCAGACTGGTCAGACTGGTCAGACAGGTCAGACTGGTTAGACTGGTCAGACTGGTCAGACTGGTTAGACAGGTCAGACAGGTCAGACTGGTCAGACTGGTCAGACTGGTCAGACAGGTCAGACTGGTCAGACAGGTCAGACTGGTTAGACTGGTCAGACTGGTCAGACAGGTCAGACTGGTCAGACTGGTTAGACTGGTCAGACTGGTCAGACTGGTCAGACTGGTCAGACTGGTTAGACTGGTCAGACTGGTCAGACTGGTCAGACTGGTCAGACAGGTCAGACTGGTTAGACTGGTCAGACTGGTCAGACTAGGAGGAATAAGATGAAGAGTCATCTGTTTCAATAGGTGGTGGCACTGGTGCTCCATTATACAGTCACATGGAATAAATAACTGGAATAACTAGCCATCTGCCCCAGTTACAGGGAATAAATAACTGGAATAACTAGCCATCTGCTCCAGTCACATGGAATAAATAACTGGAATAACTAGCCATCTGCCCCAGTTACAGGGAATAAATAACTGGAATAACTAGCCATCTGCTCCAGTCACATGGAATAAATAACTGGAATAACTAGCCATCTGCCCCAGTTATAGGGAATAAATAACTGGAATAACTAGCCATCTGCCCCAGTTATAGGGAATAGTGGGCCAGTCTTAGTGTAGTTGGCCAGTCTTCACACACTTAGTGGGCCAGTCTTAGTGTAGTGGGCCAGTCTTAGTGTAGTGGGCCAGTCTTAGTGCAGTGGGCCAGTCTTAGTGTAGTGGGCCAGTCTTAGTGTAGTGGGCCAGTCTTAGTGCAGTGGGCCAGTCTTAGTGCAGTGGGCCAGTCTTAGTGTAGTGGGCCAGTCTTAGTGTAGTGGGCCAGTCTTAGTGTACTGGGCCAGTCTTAGTGTAGTGGGCCAGTCTGAGTGCAGTAGGCCAGTCTTAGTGTACTGGGCCAGTCTTAGTGTAGTGGGCCAGTCTTAGTGTACTGGGCCAGTCTGAGTGTAGTGGGCCAGTCTGAGTGTAGTGGGCCAGGCTTAGTGTTGTGGGCCAGTCTTAGTGTAGTGGGCCAGTCTTAGTGTAGTGGACCAGTCTTAGTGCAGTGGGCCAGTCTTAGTGTAGTGGGCCAGTCTTAGTGCAGTGGGCCAGTCTTAGTGTAGTGGGCCAGTCTTAGTGCAGTGGGCCAGTCTTAGTGTAGTGGGCCAGTCTTAGTGCAGTGGGCCAGTCTTAGTGTAGTGGGCCAGTCTTAGTGTAGTGGGCCATGCCAAAGACCTCCTCTCTTCTGTCCTTCATAGAGGAAGTGACATCAGCAGTGGGCTAACGATTGCATTAACAGGAACTTATATAAACTTATATAAACTTCTCTTTACTCTGTCAGCGCATTATAAATAACAGTATTATTGTCATACTGAATAGGTAGTAGCATCCTTGGTTACCTCTGTTGAGTGTGGCTGAGCTGTTGATGTCTCCTGTCATAAAGGATGACTCCTGTTTCCTCACTGTATCGTTCCACATCCTCCTGATACGACTCTGATGGAGGGATGAATGGGGGAGCGAGGGAGGGAGGGATGAATGGGGGAGGGAGAGAAGGAAGGGGGGAGGGAGGGAAGAGGGGAGGAGAGGGAAGGAGAGAAGGAGGGGGAGGGAGGGAGGGAGGGAGGGAGAGAAGAGGGGAGGAGAGGGAAGGAGGGAAGGAAGGGGGAGGGAGGGAGGGAGGGAGGGAGGGAAGAGGGGAGGAGAGGGAAGGAGGGAGGAGAGGGAAGGAGAGAAGGAAGGGGGGAGGGAGGGAAGAGGGGAGGCGAGGGAAGGAGAGAAGGAAGGGGGAGGCAGGGAAGAGGGGAGGAAAGGAGAGGGAGGGAGAGAAGGAAGAGGGGAGGAGAGGAGAGGGAGGGAGAGAAGGAAGGGGGATGAAGGGAAGGAGAGAAGGAAGGGGGGGAGGGAGGGAAAGAGGGGAGGAGAGAAGGAAGGGGGAAGGTAGAGAGAGAGACAGGGATAAAAGGTGACTTTCCAAGGTGACTTTCCAAGATAACATTCCAAGACTTCTAGAATCAGAAGTCAGAGTTAAAGCTGAATCTGATTGTACTGTAGGTTAGTCCTACAGGTGTGCTGGACCTGGTCTCACCTGGGAGTCTTCTGTGGAGTAGCGTCCAGGTGTACAGGCAGGCAAGATGACCTGCGACCCCGTGGAGTATCGCCCTGGGGTTCGAGACGTGGTGTGGTTCTTTCCAGAGGACGAGATGGAGGTCTCTACACTCTTACCACTGCAGCAATGGGAACGCAAACACTTCCCATACTCCTTACGCACCTGGAGAGGGGAGACAGGGACACACAGCGGTGTTATGGAGGGAAACAGGTGTGTTAGGAAGGATACAGGTGTTAGGAAGGATACAGCTGTGTTATGGAGGGAAACAGGTGTGTTAGGAAGGATACAGGTGTGTTAGGAAGGATACAGGTGTGTTAGGAAGGATACAGGTGTGTTAGGAAGGATACAGGTGTGTTAGGAAGGATACAGCAGTGTTATGGAGGGAAACAGGTGTGTTAGGAAGGATACAGGTGTGTTAGGAAGGAAACAGGTGTGTTAGGAAGGATATAGGTATGTTAGGAAGGAAACAGGTGTGTTAGGAAGGATACATGTGTGTTAGGAAGGATACAGGTATGTTAGGAAGGAAACAGGTGTGTTAGGAAGGATACAGGTGTGTTAGGAAGGATACAGGTGTGTTAGGAAGGATACAGGTGTGTTAGGAAAGATACAAGTGTGTTAGGAAGGATACAGGTGTGTTAGGAAGGATACAGGTGTGTTAGGAAGGATACAAGTGTGTTAGGAAGGATACAAGTGTGTTAGGAAGATGTAGACTTGGACTGCTGTGTGTGTGTGTGGTGGATTGTGTGTGTGTGTGTGTGTGTGTGAACATTGCCTCTAGGGTCTCTAGGGAGATTGAGAGGGCTTTGCCAAGGAAAACCTCAACATTGTATGAGTCTTCCCCTAGATAGCTGATCTCATGACCCGACACACACACACACACACACACACACACACACACACACACACACACACACACACACACACACACACACACACACACACAAACACACACACACACACACACAGACACACACACACACACACACACACAGACACCCTGAGGACCTAGAACAATAGCGTGTCTGTGGGTGAAAAGCCAGACAGAGTATTAACAGGTTGATTCATCTCACATCATCTGTTCTGTCAACTGTGAAGCGTGTGGGAGGTGTTTAGGCATTTCACATTTTACTATTTCTGATGTGTTAGCCTGCCTATATTAATGTAGGCGTTGAGAACCATCTAATCCCCCTAACCCACTATGGTCTGTCCTCCATCCCACTCCTCCTCCTCTAGCTATCAACCATCTAACCCCCCCCCCCCCCCAACCCACTATGGTCTGTCCTCCATCCCACTCTTCCTCCTCTAGCTATCAACCATCTAACCCCCCCCCCCCCCCCCCAACCCACTATGGTCTGTCCTCCATTCCACTCCTCCTCCTCTAGCTATCAACCATCTAACCCCCCCAACCCACTATGGTCTGTCCTCCATTCCACTCCTCCTCCTCTAGCTATCAACCATCTAAACCCCCCCCCCAACCCACTATGGTCTGTCCTCCATTCCACTCCTCCTCCTCTAGCTATCAACCATCTAACCCCCCCAACCCACTATGGTCTGTCCTCCATTCCACTCCTCCTCCTCTAGCTATCAACCATCTAACCCCCCCAACCCACTATGGTCTGTCCTCCATCCCACTCCTCCTCCTCTAGCTATCAACCATCTAACCCCCCCCCAACCCACTATGGTCTGTCCTCCATCCCACTCTTCCTCCTCTAGCTATCAACCATCTAAACCCCCCCCCCCAACCCACTCTAGTCTGTCCTTCATCCCACTCTTCCTCCTCTAGCTATCAACCATCTAACCCCCCCCCCCCCAACCCACTATGGTCTGTCCTCCATCCCACTCTTCCTCCTCTAGCTTTCAACCATCTAACCCCCCCCCTACCCACTCTGGTCCATCCTCCATCCCACACTTCCTCCTCTAGCTATCAACCATCTAACCCCCCCCCCCCCCAACCCACTATGGTCTGTCCTCCATCCCACTCCTCCTCCTCTAGCTATCAACCATCTAATCCCCCCCCCCCCCCCAACCCACTATGGTCTGTCCTCCATCCCACTCTTCCTCCTCTGGCTATCAACCATCTAACCCCCCCCCCCCCTAACCCACTATAGTCTGTCCTCCATCCCACTCTTCCTCCTCTAGCTATCAACCAACTAACCACTCCCCCCCCCCAACCCACTATGGTCTGTCCTCCATCCCACTCTTCCTCCTCTAGCTTTCAACCATCTACCCCCCCCGCCCCAACCCACTATGGTCTGTCCTCCATCCCACTCTTCCTCCTCTAGCTATCAACCATCTAACCCCCCCCCCAACCCACTATAGTCTGTCCTCCATCCCACTCTTCCTCCTCTAGCTTTCAACCATCTACCCCCCCGCCCCAACCCACTATGGTCTGTCCTCCATCCCACTCTTCCTCCTCTAGCTATCAACCATCTAACCCCCCCCCCCCAACCCACTATGGTCTGTCCTCCATCCCACTCTTCCTCCTCTAGCTATCAACCATCTAACCACTCCCCCCCCCCCCAACCCACTATGGTCCGTCCTCCATCCCACTCTTCCTCCTCTAGCTATCAACCATCTAACCCCCCCCCCCAACCCACTATGGTCTGTCCTCCATCCCACTCTTCCTCCTCTAGCTATCAACCATCTACCCCCCCCCCCCCTAACCCACTATAGTCTGTCCTCCATCCCACTCTTCCTCCTCTAGCTATCAACCATCTACCCCCCCCCCCCTAACCCACTATAGTCTGTCCTCCATCCCACTCTTCCTCCTCTAGCTATCAACCATCTAACCCCCCCCCCCAACCCACTGTGGTCTGTCCTCCATCCCACTCTTCCTCCTCTAGCTATCATCCAACTAACCACCCCCCCCCCCCCCCCAACCAACTATGGTCTGTCCTCCATCCCACTCTTCCTCCTCTAGCTTTCAACCATCTACCCCCCCCGCCCCAACCCACTATGGTCTGTCCTCCATCCCACTCTTCCTCCTCTAGCTATCAACCATCTAACCCCCCCCCAACCCACTATGGTCTGTCCTCCATCCCACTCTTCCTCCTCTAGCTTTCAACCATCTACCCCCCCCAGCCCCAACCCACTATGGTCTGTCCTCCATCCCACTCTTCCTCCTCTAGCTATCAACCATCTAACCCCCCCCCCCTAACCCACTATAGTCTGTCCTCCATCCCACTCTTCCTCCTCTAGCTATCAACCATCTAACCCCCCCCCCCCCAACCCACTATGGTCTGTCCTCCATTCCACTCTTCCTCCTCTAGCTATCAACCATCTAACCACTCCCCCCCCCAACCCACTATGGTCCGTCCTCCATCCCACTCTTCCTCCTCTAGCTATCAACCATCTAACACCCCCCCCCCCAACCCACTATGGTCTGTCCTCCATCCCACTCTTCCTCCTCTAGCTATCAACCATCTACCCCCCCCCCCCAACCCACTATGGTCTGTCCTCCATCCTACTCTTCCTCCTCTAGCTATCAACCATCTAACCACTCCCCCCCCCAACCCACTATGGTCTGTCCTCCATCCCACTCCTCCTCCTCTAGCTATCAACCATCTAACCCCCCCCCCCCAACCCACTATGGTCTGTCCTCTATCCCACTCTTCCTCCTCTAGCTATCAACCATCTAACCCAAACCCCCCAACCCACTATGGTCTGTCCTCCATCCCACTCTTCCTCCTCTAGCTATCAACCATCTACCCCCCCCCCCCGCCCCAACCCACTATGGTCTGTCCTCCATCCCACTCTTCCTCCTCTAGCTATCAACCATCTAACCACTCCCCCCCCCCCAACCCACTATGGTCTGTCCTCCATCCCACTCCTCCTCCTCTAGCTATCAACCATCTAACCCCCCCCAACCCACTATGGTCTGTCCTCCATCCCACTCTTCCTCCTCTAGCTTTCAACCATCTACCCCCCCGCCCCAACCCACTATGGTCTGTCCTCCATACCACTCTTCCTCCTCTAGCTATCAACCATCTAACCCCCCCCCAACCCACTATGGTCTGTCCTCCATCCCACTCTTCCTCCTCTAGCTATCAACCATCTAACCCC
Organism: Oncorhynchus mykiss; assembly: GCF_013265735.2. Classification (NCBI taxonomy): domain Eukaryota; kingdom Metazoa; phylum Chordata; class Actinopteri; order Salmoniformes; family Salmonidae; genus Oncorhynchus; species Oncorhynchus mykiss. The sequence goes on along the minus strand of NW_023493730.1, from coordinate 14,064 downwards.
CCCCCAACCCACTATGGTCTGTCCTCCATCCCACTCTTCCTCCTCTAGCTTTCAACCATCTACCCCCCCCCCCGCCCCAACCCACTATGGTCTGTCCTCCATCCCACTCTTCCTCCTCTAGCTATCAACCATCTAACCCCCCCCCCCCCCAACCCACTATGGTCTGTCCTCCATCCCACTCTTCCTCCTCTAGCTATCAACCATCTACCCCCCCCCCCCCCCCCAACTCACTCTGGTCCGTCCTCCATCCCACTCTTCCTCCTCTAGCTATCAACCATCTACCCCCCCCCCCCCCCCCAACTCACTCTGGTCCGTCCTCCAACCCACTCTTCCTCCTCTAGCTATCAGCCATCCAACCCCCCCCCCCCCCCAACTCACTCTGGTCCGACCTCCATCCCACTCTTCCTCCTCTAGTCTAACCCCCCCCCCCCCCCCCCCAACTCACTCTGGTCCGTCCTCCATCCCACTCTTCCTCCTCTAGCTATCAGCCATCTAACCCCCCCCCCCCCCAACCCACTCTGGTCCGTCCTTCATCCCACTCTTCCTCCTCTAGCTATCAGCCATCTAACCCCCCCCCCCCCCAACTCACTCTGGTCCGTCCTCCATCCCACTCTTCCTCCTCTAGCTATCAGCCATCTAACCCCCCCCCCCCCCCCCAACCCACTCTAGTCTGTCCTCCATCCCACTCTTCCTCCTCTAGCTATCAACCATCTAACCCCCCCCCCCTAACTCACTCTGGTCCGTCAACAGTAGATGTGTGTGGGAGAATAATATTGGATTGTGTTCAGGCATTTGTTGGACAACTCTTTCTGAGTATTGGTGATGTGTGAGCCTGCTGAAGGTGTCCGGTAGAGTAACATCCAACAACATGTCAGAACACAGAACCATGTCAGACAACAGAACCATGTCAGACAACAGAACCATGTCAGACAACAGAACCATGTCAGACAACAGAACCATGTCAGACAACAGAACCCATGTCAGACAACAGAACCATGTCAGACAACAGAACCCATGTCAGACAACAGAACCATGTCAGACAACAGAACCATGTCAGAACACAGAACCATGTCAGACAACAGAACCATGTCAGACAACAGAACCATGTCAGAACACAGAACCATGTCAGACAACAGAACCCATGTCAGACAACAGAACCATGTCAGACAACAGAACCCATGTCAGACAACAGAACCATGTCAGACAACAGAACCATGTCAGGCAACAGAACCATGTCAGACAACAGAACCATGTCAGACAACAGAACCATGTCAGAACACAGAACCATGTCAGAACACAGAACCATGTCAGACAACAGAACCATGTCAGACAACAGAACCATGTCAGAACACAGAACCATGTCAGACAACAGAACCCATGTCAGACAACAGAACCCATGTCAGACAACAGAACCATGTCAGACAACAGAACCCATGTCAGACAACAGAACCATGTCAGACAACAGAACCATGTCAGACAACAGAACCCATGTCAGACAACAGAACCATGTCAGACAACAGAACCATGTCAGGCAACAGAACCATGTCAGACAACAGAACCATGT
>NW_023493730.1:0-5000 GCF_013265735.2 Oncorhynchus mykiss | reverse complement strand
CCTCCCTCTCTCTCTCTCTCTGTCTCCCTCTCTCTCTCTCTCTCTGTCTCTGTCTCTGTCTCTCTCTCTCTCTCTCTCTCTCTCTCTCTATATATATATATATATATATATATATATATATATATGTATATCCTGTCTGGCTCAAACAAAGCACAGCGGAACATTCTAGAACACCAGAAGTCCTGTGAACATTCCGCTGACAATGGAAAATAAAGAACTTTTCTGAGAAAGAAGGAAGGAACTTTGGAAAGATGGATTCTGGGAATAGAACCGTTGGATGGACATCCTGCTGCTAACTAAGGCTTCGTCCCAACCGCCATTCTATTCACTACACACGCCACTATGTTCTGTCATCCTATTCACTACACACGCCACTATGTTCTGTCATCCTATTCACTACACACGCCACTATGTTCCGTCATCCTATTCACTACACACGCCACTATGTTCTGTCATCCTATTCACTACACACGCCACTATGTTCTGTCATCCTATTCACTACACACGCCACTATGTTCTGTCATCCTATTCACTACACACGCCACTATGTTCTGTCATCCTATTCACTACACACGCCACTATGTTCTGTGTGCTACTGATGAATACATACACAGTGGGGCAAAAAAGTGTTTGACTTCTGTCATTGCCAACAAAGTAATGAGATAAACTTTTGTTATTGACCAAATACTTATTTTCCACCATCATTTGCAAATAAATTCATTAAAAATCCTACAATGTGATTTTCTGGATTTTTTTCTTCTCATTTTGTCTGTCATAGTTGAAGTGTACCTATGATGGAAATTACAGGCCTCTCTCATCTTTTTAAGTGGGAGAACTTGCACAATTGGTGGCTGACTAAATACTTTTTTGCCCCACTGTAGGTGTTCCATATGAGAGGTATGGATGAGAAATATATACTAAAATCCTGGAGAAGGAATTATTATGGAGTTATAGAACCACAGAACCAGAATTATTATGGAGTTATAGAACCACGGAACCAGAATTATTATGGAGTTATAGAACCACAGAACCAGAATTATTCTGGAGTTATAGAACCACAGAACCAGAATTATTATGGAGTTATAGAACCACAGAACCAGAATTATTATGGAGTTATAGAACCACGGAACCAGAATTATTATGGAGTTATAGAACCACAGAACCAGAATTATTCTGGAGTTATAGAACCACAGAACCAGAATTATTATGGAGTTATAGAACCACAGAACCAGAATTATTATGGCGTTATAGAACCACAGAACCAGAATTATTATGGAGTTATAGAATCACGGAACCAGAATTATTATGGACTTATAGAACCACAGAACCAGAATTATTATGGAGTTATAGAACCACAGAACCAGAATTATTATGGACTTATATAACCACAGAACCAGAATTATTATGGAGTTATAGAACCACAGAACCAGAATTATTATGGAGTTATAGAACCACAGTAACATAATGATTATTAAGGTATATAGCCACAGTAACATAATTATTATTAAGGTATATAACCACAGTATCATAATTATTATTAAGGTATATAACCACAGTAACATAATTATTATTAAGGTATATAGCCACAGTAACATAATTATTATTAAGGTATATAGCCACAGTATCATAATGATTATTAAGGTATATAACCACAGTATCATAATGATTATTAAGGTATATAGCCACAGTAACATAATTATTATTAAGGTATATAACCACAGTATCATAATTATTATTAAGGTATATAGCCACAGTATCAGCTCTCTCTTCTTACAGTATAATAAAGTCCCTGCATACATTCACACAGATTAAGCACTACTTAAAACCCAGTTCTTTTTCAAAGTAGGAATATACAGTGTGTGTGTGTGTGTGTGTGTGTGTGTGTGTGTGTGTGTGTGTCTTACCATTATTATGAGCGTGGCAGGGCCTATGAAACTCCATATAAAATATGTGTCCAACCGCAACCAACACCTGCAGAGAGAGAGGGAGAGAGAGAGGGAGAGAGAGAGAGAGAGACAGAAAGGAGGGGAGAGAGAGAGAGGGGGAGAGAGGAAGAGAGGGGGGAGAGAGAGAGGGAGAGAGAGAGGGAGAGACAGAAAGGAGGGGAGAGAGAGAGAGGGGGAGAGAGGAAGAGAGGGGGGAGAGAGAGAGGGAGAGACAGAAAGGAGGGGAGAGAGAGAGAGGGGGAGAGAGGAAGAGAGGGGGGAGAGAGAGAGGGAGAGAGACAGAAAGGAGGGGAGAGAGAGAGAGGGGGAGAGAGGAAGAGAGGGGGGAGAGATAGGGGGGAGAGACAGAGAGAGAGAGAGCGAGAGAGAGAGAGAGAGAGGGAGAGAGAGAGGGAGAGAGACAGAAAGGAGGGGAGAGAGAGAGAGGGGGAGAGAGGAAGAGAGGGGGGAGAGAGAGAGGGGGGAGAGACAGAGAGAGAGAGAGAGCGAGAGAGAGAGAGAGAGAGAGAGAGAGAGAGAGAGAGAGAGAGAGAGAGAGAGAGAGAGGGGAGAGAGATGGGGTTAGGGAGAGAGAGAAGGGGAGAGAGAGAGAGAGAGAGGGGGAGAGAGAGAGAGAGGGAGAGGGGAGAGAGAGAGAGAGGGGGAGAGAGAGAGAGAGGGGGGGATAGAGAGGGGGGAGAGAGAGCGAGAGAGAGGGGGGGAGAGAGAGAGGGGGGGAGAGAGAGAGGGGGATAGAGAGAGAGAGAGGGGGGGAGAGAGAGAGAGGGGGGAGAGAGCGAGAGAGAGAGAGAGAGGAAGAGAGAGGAGAGAGAGAGAGAGAGAGAGAGAGAGAGAGACAGAGGAAGAGAGATAGAGAGAGAGAGGGGGAGAGAGAGAGAGAGAGGGAGAGAGAGAGAGAGAGAGAGAGAGAGAGACAGAGAGAGAGAGGGAACATAAATCAGACATGCCAAAAGCCCAGTAGTAAGCACGGGAGGGAGAGAGGGAATGAGGGAGAGGGATAAAAAACATGCCTTATATACAGAGGGATAGAGAATGGTTGAGGATTTACCATAACCCGACAGGACAGAGAGAGAGATTGAATATACACACAGAACATACATAACCCAGATGAGACAGACAGACAGACAGACAGACAGACAGACAGACAGACAGACAGACAGACAGACAGACAGACAGACAGATAGGGGTGAGCGCCTGATAAATAAATAAACCTCCCTGAAGGGTTCAAAGACATGACATCACTGCTATCTCCAGATGTAGAGACATGACATCACTGCTATCTCCAGATGTAGAGACATGACATCAACGCTATCTCCAGATGTAGAGACATGACATCACTGCTATCTCCAGATGTAGAGACATGACATCACTGCTATCTCCAGATGTAGAGACATGACATCAACGCTATCTCCAGACATAGAGATATGACATCACTGCTATCTCCAGATGTAGAGACATGAAATCACTGCTATCTCCAGATGTAGAGACATGACATCACTGCTATCTCCAGATGTAGAGACATGACATCAACGTTATCTCCAGATGTAGAGACATGACATCACTGCTATCTCCAGATGTAGAGACATGACATCAACGCTATCTCCAGGTGTAGAGACATGACATCAACGCTATCTCCAGATGTAGAGACATGACATCACTGCTATCTCCAGATGTAGAGACATGACATCAACGCTATCTCCAGACATAGAGATATGACATCACTGCTATCTCCAGATGTAGAGACATGAAATCACTGCTATCTCCAGATGTAGAGACATGACATCACTGCTATCTCCAGATGTAGAGACATGACATCAACGCTATCTCCAGACATAGAGATATGACATCGCGGCTATCTCCAGACATAGAGATATGACATCACTGCTATCTCCAGGTGTAGAGATATGACATCGCCTAGATCTCCATATGACATTGTAGTGTGTGTGTGTTTCTTTAAATAGTGAGTTATAGGTGCAACCCTCGCTAGCAGTATTTATGAAGTAGATAAATTACTGGGACAAGGTGAAAAGGACAAGAGTGCGCACACACAGACACACACACACACACACACACACACACACACACACACACACACACACACACACACACACACACACACACACACACACACACACACACACACACACACAGGTTAAAAGTGGTAGTAAAATATGTTATCAGACACATGGTATATTAAATAACCCTGAATATCTTTACTTATCAATTCATCACAACACAAGGGAGCTCCACTCAGATGACTTTCTCTCTATGTGTGTGTGTGGGTGTGTGTGTGTGTCTGTGTGTGTGTGTGTGTGTGTGTGTGTGTGTGTGTGTGTGTGTGTGTGTGTGTGTGTGTGTGTGTGTCTGTGTGTGTGTGTGTGTGTGTGTGTGTGTGTGTGTGTGTATATGTGTGCGTGTGTGTGTGTGTGTGTGTGTGTGTGTGTATATGTGTGTGTGTGTGTGTGTGTGTGTGTGTGTGTGTGTGTGTATATGTGTGTGTGTGTGTGGGTGTGTGTGTATATGTGTGTGTGTGTGTGTGTGTGTGTGTGTGTGTGTGTGTGTGTGTGTGTGCGTGCGTGTGTGTGCGTGTGTGTGTGCGTGTGTGTGTGTGTGTGTTAAGCTGGTTTAAATGGCCGACTGATTCATGACCTGCTAGTTGAATTATTCATCTTCCAATTTCTGCCACATTAGACAGAGCTCCATTATGGGTCTGGGCTGAGCCACTGTGACCTCCATAACGGCTCTAGCAGAGCTAGTGTCACATTTTATAATGGGCCCTGAATTAGACTCAGTGCGACTGGCCAGTCATTCTGGCTCTGAGCTGAGCCAGAATCACCTTTAGAATGGCCTCTCAATGAGAGTCAATGCGACCGGCCAATCAATCTGGGTCAGTTTCACCTTTTATAATGGGCCCTGAATGGGACTTAAGTGCGACGGGCCAGTCATTCCGGCTCCGCGCTGAGCCAGCGTCACTTTTTAAGAATAGTACGAGTTTGTACAGCAAACCCACGTTCACAACATCATTAATGTGCTTCGTTGGGGAGGGGGGGGTGG
>NW_023493729.1:239496-262149 GCF_013265735.2 Oncorhynchus mykiss | reverse complement strand
TACACTACACTACACTACTCTACACTACTCTACTCTACACTACTCTACTCTACACTACTCTACACTACACTACACTACTCTACAGTAAACTACACTACACTACTCTACACTACTCTACACTACTCTACTCTACTCTACAGTAAACTACACTACTCTACAGTAAACTATACTACACTACTCTACTCTACTCTATTCTACACTACTCTACACTACTCTACACTACTCTACACTACTCTACAGTGAACTACACTACTCTACACTACTCTACACTACTCTACTCTACACTACTCTACACTACTCTACACTACTCTACTCTACTCTACAGTAAACTACACTACTCTACAGTAAACTATACTACACTACTCTACTCTACTCTATTCTACACTACTCTACACTACTCTACACTACTCTACAGTAAACTACACTACTCTACAGTAAACTACACTACTCTACAGTAAACTACACTACTCTACAGTAAACTACACTACTCTACAGTAAACTATACTACACTACTCTACTCTACTCTATTCTACACTACTCTACACTACTCTACTCTACTCTACAGTAAACTACACTACTCTACAGTAAACTATACTACACTACTCTACTCTACTCTATTCTACACTACTCTACACTACTCTACAGTAAACTACACTACTCTACAGTAAACTATACTACACTACTCTACTCTACTCTATTCTACACTACTCTACACTACTCTACTCTACTCTACAGTAAACTACACTACTCTACAGTAAACTATACTACACTACTCTACTCTACTCTATTCTACACTACTATACACTACTCTACACTACTCTACAGTGAACTACACTACTCTACACTACTCTACTCTACACTACTCTACACTACACTACTCTACACTACACTACACTACTCTACAGTAAACTACACTACACTACTCTACACTACTCTACTCTACACTACACTACACTACTCTACTCTACACTACTCTACACTACACTACTCTACACTACTCTACTCTACACTACACTACTCTACTCTACACTACTCTACAGTAAACTACACTACTCTACACTACTCTACTCTACACTACTCTACACTACACTACACTACTCTACACTACACTACTCTACAGTAAACTACACTACACTACTCTACTCTACACTACTCTACAGTAAACTACACTACTCTACACTACTCTACTCTACACTACTCTACACTACACTACACTACTCTACACTACACTACTCTACACTACACTACTCTACTCTACACTACTCTACAGTAAACTACACTACACTACTCTACACTACTCTACTCTACACTACTCTACACTACACTACTCTACACTACACTACACTACTCTACAGTAAACTACACTACACTACTCTACACTACACTACACTACTCGACTCTACTCTACTCTACTCTACTCTATTCTGCTCTACACTACTCTACACAACACTACTCTACACTACTCTACACTACTCTACAGTGCACTACACTACACTACTCTACTCTACTCTACTCTACACTACTCTACTCTACTCTACTCTTCACTACTCTACTCTACTCTACTCTACACAACACTACTCTACACTACTCTACTCTACTCTACTCTACTCTACACAACACTACTCTACTCTACTCTACTCTTCACTACTCTACTCTACTCTACTCTACACTACTCTACTCTACTCTTCACTACTCTACTCTACTCTTCTCTACACAACACTACTCTACTCTATTCTACACTACACTACACTACTCTACTCTACTCTACACTACTCTACACTACTCTACTCTACTCTACTCTTCACTACTCTACTCTACTCTACTCTACACTACTCTACTCTACTCTTCACTACTCTACTCTACTCTACTCTACACAACACTACTCTACTCTACTCTACTCTTCACTACTCTACTCTACTCTACTCTACACTACTCTACTCTACTCTTCACTACTCTACTCTACTCTTCTCTACACAACACTACTCTACTCTATTCTACACTACACTACACTACTCTACTCTACTCTACTCTACTCAACTCTACTCTACTCTACACAACACTACTCTACTCTATTCTACACTACACTGCACTACTCTACTCTACTCTACACAACACTACTCTACTCTACTCTACTCTATTCTACACTACACTACACTACTCTACTCTACTCTACTCTATTCTACACTACACTACACTACTCTACTCTACTCTACTCTATTCTACACTATACTACTCTACTCTACTCTACTCTACTCTACTCTACTCTATTCTACACTATACTACTCTACTCTACTCTACACTACTCTACTCTACTCTACACTACTCTACACTACTCTACTCTACACTACTCTACTCTACTCTACTCTACTCTATTCTACACTATACTACTCTACTCTACACTACACAACACTACTCTACTCTATTCTACACTACACTACACTACTCTACTCTACTCTACTCTACTCTACTCTATTCTACACTACACTACACGACTCGACTCTACTCTACTCTACTCTACTCTACTCTACTCTACTCTATTCTACTCTACACTACTCTACACTACACTACTCTACTCTATTCTACTCTACAATACTCTACACAACACTACTCTACACTACTCTACACTACTCTACAGTGCACTACACTACACTACTCTACACTACACTACTCTACACTACTCTACTCTACTCTATTCTACACTATACTACTCTACTCTACTCTACACTACTCTACTCTACTCTACACTACTCTACACTACTCTACTCTACACTACTCTACTCTACTCTACTCTACTCTATTCTACACTATACTACTCTACTCTACACTACACAACACTACTCTACTCTATTCTACACTACACTACACTACTCGACTCTACTCTACTCTACTCTACTCTACTCTACTCTATTCTACACTACACTACACGACTCGACTCTACTCTACTCTACTCTACTCTACTCTACTCTATTCTACTCTACACTACTCTACACTACACTACTCTACTCTATTCTACTCTACAATACTCTACACAACACTACTCTACACTACTCTACACTACTCTACAGTGCACTACACTACACTACTCTACACTACACTACTCTACACTACTCTACTCTACACTACTCTACACTACACTACTCTACTCTACACTACTCTACACTACTCTACTCTACTAAACACTACACTACACTACACTACTCTACACTACTCTACTCTACTCTACACTACACTACTCTACACTACTCTACACTACTCTACACTACTCTACACTACACTACTCTACTCTATTCTACTCTACAATACTCTACACAACACTACTCTACACTACTCTACACTACTCTACACTACTCTACACTACTCTACACTACTCTACACTACTCTACACTACACTACTCTACACTACACTACTCTACACTACTCTACACTACTCTACACTACACTACTCTACTCTACACTACTCTACACTACTCTACACTACTCTACACTACTCTACACTACTCTACGCTACTCTACTCTACTAAACACTACACTACACTACACTACTCTACACTACTCTACTCTACTCTACACTACACTACTCTACACTACTCTACACTACACTACTCTACTCTACACTACTCTACACTACTCTACTCTACACTACTCTACTCTACACTACTCTACACTACACTACTCTACTCTACACTAATCTACACTACTCTACTCTACACTACTCTACACTACTCTACTCTACTCTACACTACTCTACACTACTCTACAGTACTCTACTAAACACTACACTACACTACTCTACTAAACACTACACTACACTACACTACTCTACACTACACTACTCTACACTACTCTACTAAACACTACACTACTCTACACTACACTACTCTACTCTACACTACTCTACACTACTCTACTCTACACTACTCTACACTACTCTACTCTACTCTACACTACTCTACACTACTCTACACTACACTACTCTACTCTACACTACTCTACACTACTCTACTCTACACTACTCTACACTACTCTACTAAACACTACACTACTCTACACTACTCTACTAAACACTACACTACTCTACACTACACTACACTACTCTACTCTACTCTACACTACTCTACTAAACACTACACTACACTACACTACTCTACTCTACACTACTCTACTAAACACTACACTACACTACACTACACTACTCTACACTACACTACTCTACTAAACACTACACTACACTACACTACTCTACTCTACACTACTCTACTAAACACTACACTACACTACACTACTCTACACTACACTACTCTACTAAACACTACACTACTCTACACTACACTACACTACTCTACTAAACACTACACTACTCTACACTACACTACACTACACTACTCTACACTACACTACTCTACTAAACACTACACTACACTACTCTACTCTACTCTACACTACTCTACTAAACACTACACTACTCTACACTACACTACACTACTCTACTCTACTCTACACTACTCTACTCTACACTACTCTACTCTACACTACTCTACTAAACACTACACTACACTACACTACTCTACACTACACTACACTACTCTACTCTACACTACTCTACTAAACACTACACTACTCTACACTACACTACACTACTCTACTCTACTCTACACTACTCTACTAAACACTACACTACACTACACTACTCTACACTACTCTACTCTACACTACTCTACTCTACTCTACTCTACTCTACACTACTCTACACTACTCTACTCTACACTACTCTACACTACACTACTCTACACTATTCTACTCTACACTACTCTACACTACACTACTCTACACTACTCTACTCTACACTACACTACTCTACTAAACACTACACTACTCTACAGTAAACTACACTACACTACACTACTCTACTCTACTCTACACTACTCTACTAAACACTACACTACACTACACTACTCTACACTACACTACACTACTCTACTCTACTCTACACTACTCTACACTACTCTACTCTACTCTACTCTACACTACTCTACTAAACACTACACTACACTACTCTACTCTACTCTACACTACTCTACTAAACACTACACTACACTACACTACTCTACACTACTCTACTCTACACTACTCTACACTACTCTACACTACTCTACTCTACTCTACTCTACACTACTCTACTAAACACTACACTACACTACTCTACTCTATTCTACTCTACACTACTCTACTCTACACTACTCTACACTACTCTACACTACTCTACTCTACACTACTCTACACTACACTACTCTACACTATTCTACTCTACACTACTCTACACTACTCTACTCTACACTACTCTACACTACACTACTCTACACTATTCTACTCTACACTACTCTACACTACACTACTCTACACTACTCTACTCTACACTACACTACTCTACTAAACACTACACTACACTACACTACTCTACACTACACTACACTACTCTACTCTATTCTACTCTACACTACACTACTCTACTAAACACTACACTACACTACACTACTCTACACTACACTACACTACTCTACTCTATTCTACTCTACACTACTCTACACTACACTACTCTACAGTAAACTACACTACACTACTCTACACTACTCTACTCTACACTACACTACTCTACTAAACACTACACTACACTACACTACTCTACACTACTCTACACTACACTACACTACTCTACTCTATTCTACTCTACACTACTCTACACTACTCTACTCTACACTACTCTACACTACACTACTCTACAGTAAACTACACTACTCTACACTACTCTACACTACACTACTCTACACTACAGTAAACTACACTACACTACTCTACACTACTCTACACTACTCTACACTACTCTACACTACAGTAAACTACACTACACTACTCTACACTACTCTACACTACTCTACACTACAGTAAACTACACTACTCTACTCTATTCTACTCTACACTACTCTACACTACTCTACTCTACACTACTCTACACTACACTACTCTACAGTAAACTACACTACTCTACTCTACTCTACACTACACTACTCTACACTACAGTAAACTACACTACACTACTCTACACTACTCTACACTACTCTACACTACAGTAAACTACACTACACTACTCTACACTACTCTACACTACTCTACTCTACTCTACAGTAAACTACACTACTCTACACTACTCTACTCTACTCTACACTACACTACTCTACACTACAGTAAACTACACTACACTACTCTACACTACTCTACACTACTCTACTCTACTCTACTCTACTCTACTCTACTCTACTCTACTCTACTCTACACTACTCTACACTACTCTACTCTACTCTACACTACACTACTCTACAATACAGTAAACTACACTACTCTACACTACAGTAAACTACACTACACTACTCTACACTACTCTACACTACTCTACTCTACTCTACAGTAAACTACACTACTCTACAGTAAACTATACTACACTACTCTACTCTACTCTACTCTACACTACTCTACACTACTCTACACTACTCTACAGTGAACTACACTACTCTACACTACTCTACTCTACTCTACACTACTCTACAGTAAACTGTACTACACTACTCTACACTACTCTACTCTATAGTACACTACACTACTCTACACTACTCTACTCTACAGTAAACTACACTACACTACTCTACACTACTCTACTCTATAGTACACTACTCTACACTACTCTACTCTACACTACTCTACAGTAAACTACACTACACTACTCTACACTACTCTACACTACACTACTCTACACTACACTACTCTACACTACTCTACAGTAAACTACACTACACTACTCTACTCTACACTACACTACACTACTCTACACTACTCTACACTACTCTACTCTACACTACACTACACTACACTACACTACACTACACTACTCTACACTACACTACACTACTCTACAGTAAACTACTCTACACTACTCTACTCTACACTACACTACACTACACTACACTACTCTACACTACACTACACTACTCTACAGTAAACTACACTACACTACTCTACACTACTCTACACTACACTACTCTACACTACACTACTCTACACTACTCTACAGTAAACTACACTACACTACTCTACTCTACACTACACTACACTACTCTACACTACACTACACTACACTACTCTACACTACACTACTCTACACTACACTACTCTACTCTACACTACACTACACTAAACTACTCTACACTACTCTACACTACACTACTCTACTCTACACTACTCTACTCTACTCTACTCTACTCTACAGTAAACTACACTACTCTACAGTAAACTATACTACACTACTCTACACTACTCTACACTACTCTACTCTACTCTACAGTAAACTACACTACTCTACAGTAAACTATACTACACTACTCTACTTTACTCTACTCTACACTACTCTACACTACTCTACACTACTCTACAGTAAACTACACTACTCTACACTACTCTACACTACTCTACACTACTCTACACTACTCTACTCTACACTACTCTACACTACTCTACACTACTCTACAGTAAACTACACTACACTACTCTACTCTACACTACTCTACTTTACTCTACTCTACACTACTCTACACTACTCTACACTACTCTACACTACTCTACTCTACACTACTCTACACTACTCTACACTACTCTACACTACTCTACTCTACACTACTCTACACTACTCTACACTACACTACTCTACACTACTCTACAGTAAACTACACTACACTACTCTACTCTACACTACTCTACTTTACTCTAATCTACACTACTCTACACTACTCTACACTACTCTACACTACTCTACTCTACACTACTCTACACTACTCTACACTACTCTACACTACTCTACTCTACACTACTCTACACTACTCTACACTACTCTACACTACTCTACACTACTCTACTCTACACTACTCTACACTACTCTACACTACTCTACACTACTCTACACTACTCTACTCTACTCTACACTACACTACTCTACTCTACACTACACTACACTACTCTACACTACTCTACTCTACACTACTCTACACTACTCTACACTACTCTACAGTAAACTACACTACACTACTCTACTCTACACTACTCTACTTTACTCTACTCTACACTACTCTACACTACTCTACACTACTCTACAGTAAACTACACTACTCTACACTACTCTACTCTACACTACTCTACACTACTCTACACTACTATACAGTAAACTACTCTACACTACTCTACACTACTCTACACTACTCTACAGTAAACTACTCTACACTACTCTACACTACTCTACAGTAAACTACTCTACACTACTCTACTCTACTCTACTCTACTCTACAGTAAACTACACTACTCTACAGTAAACTACACTACACTACTCTACACTACTCTACTCTACTCTACTCTACTCTACACTACTCTACTCTACACTACTCTACTCTACTCTACTCTACTCTACAGTAAACTACACTACTCTACAGTAAACTACACTACACTACTCTACACTACTCTACACTACTCTACTCTACACTACTCTACTCTACTCTACTCTACTCTACTCTACAGTAAACTACACTACTCTACAGTAAACTACACTACACTACTCTACTCTACACTACTCTACACTACTCTACTCTACACTACACTACACTACTCTACACTACTCTACTCTACACTACTCTACTCTACTCTACAGTAAACTACACTACTCTACACTACTCTACACTACTCTACACTACTCTACTCTACTCTACAGTAAACTACACTACTCTACAGTAAACTATACTACACTACTCTACTTTACTCTACTCTACACTACTCTACACTACTCTACACTACTCTACAGTAAACTACACTACTCTACACTACTCTACACTACTCTACACTACTCTACAGTGAACTACACTACTCTACACTACTCTACTCTACACTACTCTACACTACACTACTCTACACTACACTACACTACTCTACAGTAAACTACACTACACTACTCTACACTACTCTACTCTACACTACACTACACTACTCTACTCTACACTACTCTACACTACACTACTCTACACTACTCTACTCTACACTACTCTACACTACTCTACTCTACACTACTCTACAGTAAACTACACTACTCTACACTACTCTACACTACTCTACTCTACACTACTCTACACTACACTACTCTACACTACACTACTCTACACTACACTACTCTACTCTACACTACTCTACAGTAAACTACACTACACTACTCTACACTACTCTACTCTACACTACTCTACACTACACTACTCTACACTACACTACACTACTCTACAGTAAACTACACTACACTACTCTACACTACTCTACACTACTCTACTCTACTCTACTCTACACTACTCTACACTACTCTACTCTACACTACTCTACACTACTCTACTCTACACTACACTACACTACTCTACTCTACTCTACTCTACACTACACTACTCTACACTACACTACTCTACTCTACTCTACTCTACACTACTCTACACTACTCTACTCTACACTACTCTACACTACACTACTCTACTCTACTCTACTCTACACTACTCTACACTACTCTACTCTACAGTAAACTACACTACACTACTCTACACTACTCTACTCTACACTACACTACACTACTCTACTCTACACTACTCTACACTACTCTACTCTACACTACTCTACACTACACTACTCTACACTACTCTACTCTACAGTAAACTACACTACACTACTCTACACTACTCTACACTACTCTACACTACACTACTCTACACTACTCTACTCTACACTACTCTACTCTACACTACTCTACTCTACACTACTCTACGCTACTCTACTCTACTCTACTCTACACTACACTACACTAAACTACTCTACTCTACACTACACTACTCTACAGTAAACGATACTACACTACTCTACTCTACTCTACTCTACACTACTCTACACTACTCTACACTACTCTACAGTGAACTACACTACTCTACACTACTCTACTCTACTCTACACTACTCTACAGTAAACTGTACTACACTACTCTACACTACTCTACTCTATAGTACACTACACTACTCTACACTACTCTACTCTACAGTAAACTACACTACACTACTCTACACTACTCTACTCTATAGTACACTACTCTACACTACTCTACTCTACACTACTCTACAGTAAACTACACTACACTACTCTACACTACTCTACACTACACTACTCTACACTACACTACTCTACACTACTCTACAGTAAACTACACTACACTACTCTACTCTACACTACACTACACTACTCTACACTACTCTACACTACTCTACTCTACACTACACTACACTACACTACACTACACTACTCTACACTACACTACACTACTCTACAGTAAACTACTCTACACTACTCTACTCTACACTACACTACACTACACTACACTACTCTACACTACACTACACTACTCTACAGTAAACTACACTACACTACTCTACACTACTCTACACTACACTACTCTACACTACACTACTCTACACTACTCTACAGTAAACTACACTACACTACTCTACTCTACACTACACTACACTACTCTACACTACACTACACTACACTACTCTACACTACACTACTCTACACTACACTACTCTACTCTACACTACACTACACTAAACTACTCTACACTACTCTACACTACACTACTCTACTCTACACTACTCTACTCTACTCTACTCTACTCTACAGTAAACTACACTACTCTACAGTAAACTATACTACACTACTCTACACTACTCTACACTACTCTACTCTACTCTACAGTAAACTACACTACTCTACAGTAAACTATACTACACTACTCTACTTTACTCTACTCTACACTACTCTACACTACTCTACACTACTCTACAGTAAACTACACTACTCTACACTACTCTACACTACTCTACACTACTCTACACTACTCTACTCTACACTACTCTACACTACTCTACACTACTCTACAGTAAACTACACTACACTACTCTACTCTACACTACTCTACTTTACTCTACTCTACACTACTCTACACTACTCTACACTACTCTACACTACTCTACTCTACACTACTCTACACTACTCTACACTACTCTACACTACTCTACTCTACACTACTCTACACTACTCTACACTACTCTACACTACACTACTCTACACTACTCTACAGTAAACTACACTACACTACTCTACTCTACACTACTCTACTTTACTCTACTCTACACTACTCTACACTACTCTACACTACTCTACACTACTCTACTCTACACTACTCTACACTACTCTACACTACTCTACACTACTCTACTCTACACTACTCTACACTACTCTACACTACTCTACACTACTCTACACTACTCTACTCTACACTACTCTACACTACTCTACACTACTCTACACTACTCTACACTACTCTACTCTACTCTACACTACACTACTCTACTCTACACTACACTACACTACTCTACACTACTCTACTCTACACTACTCTACACTACTCTACACTACTCTACAGTAAACTACACTACTCTACACTACTCTACTCTACACTACTCTACACTACTCTACACTACTCTACAGTAAACTACTCTACACTACTCTACACTACTCTACACTACTCTACAGTAAACTACTCTACACTACTCTACACTACTCTACAGTAAACTACTCTACACTACTCTACTCTACTCTACTCTACTCTACAGTAAACTACACTACTCTACAGTAAACTACACTACACTACTCTACACTACTCTACTCTACTCTACTCTACTCTACACTACTCTACTCTACACTACTCTACTCTACTCTACTCTACTCTACTCTACAGTAAACTACACTACTCTACAGTAAACTACACTACACTACTCTACACTACTCTACACTACTCTACTCTACACTACTCTACTCTACTCTACTCTACTCTACTCTACAGTAAACTACACTACTCTACAGTAAACTACACTACACTACTCTACTCTACACTACTCTACACTACTCTACTCTACACTACACTACACTACTCTACACTACTCTACTCTACACTACTCTACTCTACTCTACAGTAAACTACACTACTCTACACTACTCTACACTACTCTACACTACTCTACACTACTCTACTCTACTCTACAGTAAACTACACTACTCTACAGTAAACTATACTACACTACTCTACTTTACTCTACTCTACACTACTCTACACTACTCTACACTACTCTACAGTAAACTACACTACTCTACACTACTCTACACTACTCTACACTACTCTACACTACTCTACACTACTCTACTCTACACTACTCTACACTACTCTACTCTACACTACACTACACTACTCTACACTACTCTACTCTACACTACTCTACTCTACACTACAGTAAACTACACTACACTACTCTACACTACTCTACAATACTCTACTCTACTCTACAGTAAACTACACTACTCTACAGTAAACTATACTACACTACTCTACTCTACTCTATTCTACACTACTCTACACTACTCTACACTACTCTACACTACTCTACAGTGAACTACACTACTCTACACTACTCTACACTACTCTACTCTACACTACTCTACACTACTCTACACTACTCTACTCTACTCTACAGTAAACTACACTACTCTACAGTAAACTATACTACACTACTCTACTCTACTCTATTCTACACTACTCTACACTACTCTACACTACTCTACAGTAAACTACACTACTCTACAGTAAACTACACTACTCTACAGTAAACTACACTACTCTACAGTAAACTACACTACTCTACAGTAAACTATACTACACTACTCTACTCTACTCTATTCTACACTACTCTACACTACTCTACTCTACTCTACAGTAAACTACACTACTCTACAGTAAACTATACTACACTACTCTACTCTACTCTATTCTACACTACTCTACACTACTCTACACTACTCTACACTACTCTACACTACTCTACAGTGAACTACACTACTCTACACTACTCTACTCTACACTACTCTACACTACACTACTCTACACTACACTACACTACTCTACAGTAAACTACACTACACTACTCTACACTACTCTACTCTACACTACACTACACTACTCTACTCTACACTACTCTACACTACACTACTCTACACTACTCTACTCTACACTACTCTACACTACTCTACTCTACACTACTCTACAGTAAACTACACTACTCTACACTACTCTACACTACTCTACTCTACACTACTCTACACTACACTACTCTACACTACACTACTCTACACTACACTACTCTACTCTACACTACTCTACAGTAAACTACACTACACTACTCTACACTACTCTACTCTACACTACTCTACACTACACTACTCTACACTACACTACACTACTCTACAGTAAACTACACTACACTACTCTACACTACTCTACACTACTCTACTCTACTCTACTCTACACTACTCTACACTACTCTACTCTACACTACTCTACACTACTCTACTCTACACTACACTACACTACTCTACTCTACTCTACACTACACTACACTACACTACACTACACTACACTACTCTACACTACACTACTCTACTCTACTCTACTCTACACTACTCTACACTACTCTACTCTACACTACTCTACACTACTCTACTCTACTCTACTCTACACTACTCTACACTACTCTACTCTACAGTAAACTACACTACACTACTCTACACTACTCTACTCTACACTACACTACACTACTCTACTCTACACTACTCTACACTACTCTACTCTACACTACTCTACACTACACTACTCTACACTACTCTACTCTACAGTAAACTACACTACACTACTCTACACTACTCTACACTACTCTACTCTACACTACTCTACACTACACTACTCTACACTACTCTACTCTACACTACTCTACTCTACACTACTCTACTCTACACTACTCTACGCTACTCTACTCTACTCTACTCTACACTACACTACACTAAACTACTCTACTCTACACTACTCTACACTACTCTACACTACTCTACACTACACTACACTACTCTACACTACTCTACACTACTCTACACTACTCTACACTACTCTACACTACACTACTCTACACTACACTACTCTACAGTAAACTACACTACACTACTCTACACTACTCTACACTACTCTACTCTACACTACTCTACTCTACACTACTCTACACTACTCTACACTACACTACACTACTCTACACTACTCTACACTACTCTACACTACTCTACTCTACTCTACTCTACACTACTCTACACTACACTACTCTACTCTACACTACTCTACAGTAAACTATACTACACTACTCTACTCTACTCTATTCTACACTACTCTACACTACTCTACTCTACTCTACAGTAAACTACACTACTCTACAGTAAACTATACTACACTACTCTACTCTACTCTATTCTACACTACTCTACACTACTCTACACTACTCTACACTACTCTACACTACTCTACAGTGAACTACACTACTCTACACTACTCTACTCTACACTACTCTACACTACACTACTCTACACTACACTACACTACTCTACAGTAAACTACACTACACTACTCTACACTACTCTACTCTACACTACACTACACTACTCTACTCTACACTACTCTACACTACACTACTCTACACTACTCTACTCTACACTACTCTACACTACTCTACTCTACACTACTCTACAGTAAACTACACTACTCTACACTACTCTACACTACTCTACTCTACACTACTCTACACTACACTACTCTACACTACACTACTCTACACTACACTACTCTACTCTACACTACTCTACAGTAAACTACACTACACTACTCTACACTACTCTACTCTACACTACTCTACACTACACTACTCTACACTACACTACACTACTCTACAGTAAACTACACTACACTACTCTACACTACTCTACACTACTCTACTCTACTCTACTCTACACTACTCTACACTACTCTACTCTACACTACTCTACACTACTCTACTCTACACTACACTACACTACTCTACTCTACTCTACACTACACTACACTACACTACACTACACTACACTACTCTACACTACACTACTCTACTCTACTCTACTCTACACTACTCTACACTACTCTACTCTACACTACTCTACACTACTCTACTCTACTCTACTCTACACTACTCTACACTACTCTACTCTACAGTAAACTACACTACACTACTCTACACTACTCTACTCTACACTACACTACACTACTCTACTCTACACTACTCTACACTACTCTACTCTACACTACTCTACACTACACTACTCTACACTACTCTACTCTACAGTAAACTACACTACACTACTCTACACTACTCTACACTACTCTACTATACACTACTCTACACTACACTACTCTACACTACTCTACTCTACACTACTCTACTCTACACTACTCTACTCTACACTACTCTACGCTACTCTACTCTACTCTACTCTACACTACACTACACTAAACTACTCTACTCTACACTACTCTACACTACTCTACACTACTCTACACTACACTACACTACTCTACACTACTCTACACTACTCTACACTACTCTACACTACTCTACACTACACTACTCTACACTACACTACTCTACAGTAAACTACACTACACTACTCTACACTACTCTACACTACTCTACTCTACACTACTCTACTCTACACTACTCTACACTACTCTACACTACACTACACTACTCTACACTACTCTACACTACTCTACACTACTCTACTCTACTCTACTCTACACTACTCTACACTACACTACTCTACTCTACACTACTCTACGCTACTCTACTCTACTCTACTCTACACTACTCTACGCTACTCTACTCTACTCTACTCTACACTACTCTACTCTACACTACTCTACACTACTCTACACTACTCTACACTACTCTACACTACACTACTCTACACTACACTACTCTACAGTAAACTACACTACACTACTCTACACTACTCTACACTACTCTACTCTACTCTACTCTACTCTACACTACTCTACTCTACACTACACTACTCTACTCTACACTACTCTACGCTACTCTACTCTACTCTACTCTACACTACTCTACTCTACACTACTCTACACTACTCTACTCTACACTACACTACACTACTCTACTCTACACTACTCTACACTACTCTACTCTACACTACTCTACACTACACTACTCTACACTACTCTACTCTACAGTAAACTACACTACACTACTCTACACTACTCTACACTACTCTACACTACACTACTCTACACTACTCTACTCTACAGTAAACTACACTACACTACTCTACTCTACACTACTCTACTCTACTCTACTCTACAGTAAACTACACTACTCTACTCTACACTACACTACTCTACTCTACACTACTCTACTCTACAGTAAACTACACTACACTACTCTACTCTACACTACTCTACTCTACTCTACTCTACTCTACTCTACACTACACTACACTACTCTACTCTACTCTACTCTACACTACTCTACTCTACACTACTCTACTCTACACTACACTACACTAAACTACTCTACACTACTCTACACTACACTACTCTACTCTACACTACTCTACTCTACTCTACTCTACTCTACAGTAAACTACACTACTCTACAGTAAACTATACTACACTACTCTACACTACTCTACACTACTCTACTCTACTCTACAGTAAACTACACTACTCTACAGTAAACTATACTACACTACTCTACTTTACTCTACTCTACACTACTCTACACTACTCTACTCTACACTACACTACACTACTCTACACTACACTACACTACTCTACACTACTCTACTCTACTCTACACTACACTACTCTACTCTACACTACACTACTCTACTCTACGCTACTCTACTCTACACTACACTACTCTACTCTACACTACACTACACTAAACTACTCTACTCTACACTACACTACACTAAACTACTCTACACTACTCTACACTACACTACTCTACACTACTCTACACTACACTACACTACACTACACTACACTACTCTACACTACTCTACTCTACACTACTCTACTCTACTCTACTCTACTCTACAGTAAACTACACTACTCTACAGTAAACTATACTACACTACTCTACACTACTCTACACTACTCTACTCTACTCTACACTACTCTACACTACTCTACACTACTCTACTCTACTCTACACTACACTACACTACACTACACTACAGTAAACTACACTACTCTACAGTAAACTATACTACACTACTCTACACTACTCTACACTACTCTACTCTACTCTACACTACTCTACACTACTCTACACTACTCTACTCTACTCTACACTACACTACACTACACTACAGTAAACTACACTACTCTACACTACTCTACTCTACTCTACACTACACTACTCTACTCTACTCTACAGTAAACTACACTACTCTACTCTACTCTACTCTACAGTAAACTACACTACTCTACAGTAAACTATACTACACTACTCTACACTACTCTACTCTACTCTACTCTACTCTACAGTAAACTACACTACTCTACAGTAAACTATACTACACTACTCTACACTACTCTACACTACTCTACTCTACTCTACACTACTCTACACTACTCTACACTACTCTACAGTAAACTACACTACTCTACACTACTCTACTCTACTCTACACTACTCTACACTACTCTACACTACTCTACACTACTCTACTCTACACTACTCCACACTACTCTACACTACTCTACTCTACACTACTCTACACTACTCTACACTACTCTACACTACTCTACACTACTCTACACTACTCTACTCTACACTACACTACACTACTCTACTCTACTCTACTCTACACTACACTACACTACACTACACTACACTACACTACACTACTCTACACTACACTACTCTACTCTACTCTACTCTACACTACTCTACACTACTCTACTCTACACTACTCTACACTACACTACTCTACTCTACTCTACTCTACACTACTCTACACTACTCTACTCTACAGTAAACTACACTACACTACTCTACACTACTCTACTCTACACTACTCTACTCTACACTACTCTACTTTACTCTACTCTACACTACTCTACACTACTCTACTCTACACTACACTACACTACTCTACACTACACTACACTACTCTACACTACTCTACTCTACTCTACACTACACTACTCTACTCTACACTACACTACTCTACTCTACGCTACTCTACTCTACACTACACTACTCTACTCTACTCTACACTACACTAAACTACTCTACTCTACACTACACTACACTACACTACTCTACTCTACACTACTCTACAGTAAACTACTCTACTCTACACTACTCTACACTACTCTACTCTACACTACACTACTCTACACTACTCTACACTACTCTACTCTACACTACTCTACACTACTCTACACTACTCTACTCTACACTACTCTACACTACTCTACTCTACACTACACTACACTACTCTACTCTACTCTACTCTACACTACACTACACTACACTACACTACACTACACTACTCTACACTACACTACTCTACTCTACTCTACTCTACACTACTCTACACTACTCTACTCTACACTACTCTACACTACACTACTCTACTCTACTCTACTCTACACTACTCTACACTACTCTACTCTACAGTAAACTACACTACACTACTCTACACTACTCTACTCTACACTACTCTACTCTACACTACTCTACTTTACTCTACTCTACACTACTCTACACTACTCTACTCTACACTACACTACACTACTCTACACTACACTACACTACTCTACACTACTCTACTCTACTCTACACTACACTACTCTACTCTACACTACACTACTCTACTCTACGCTACTCTACTCTACACTACACTACTCTACTCTACTCTACACTACACTAAACTACTCTACTCTACACTACTCTACTCTACACTACTCTACACTACTCTACACTACTCTACTCTACACTACTCTACACTACTCTACACTACTCTACTCTACACTACTCTACAGTAAACTACTCTACACTACTCTACACTACTATACTCTACACTACTCTACTCTACTCTACAGTAAACTACACTACTCTACACTACTATACTCTACACTACTCTACTCTACTCTACAGTAAACTACACTACTCTACACTACTCTACACTACTCTACTCTACACTACTCTACTCTACACTAGAGTAAACTACACTACACTACTCTACACTACTCTACACTACTCTACTCTACTCTACAGTAAACTACACTACTCTACAGTAAACTATACTACACTACTCTACTCTACTCTACTCTACTCTACTCTACATTACTCTACACTACTATACTCTACACTACTCTACTCTACTCTACAGTAAACTACACTACTCTACACTACTATACTCTACACTACTCTACTCTACTCTACACTACTCTACTCTACACTACTCTACACTACACTACTCTACTCTACACTACTCTACACTACACTACTCTACTCTACACTACACTACACTACTCTACACTACTCTACACTACTCTACTCTACACTACTCTACAGTAAACTACTCTACTCTACACTACTCTACACTACTCTACTCTACACTACACTACTCTACACTACTCTACACTACTCTACACTACTCTACACTACTCTACTCTACACTACTCTACACTACTCTACTCTACACTACACTACTCTACACTACTCTACACTACTCTACTCTACACTACTCTACACTACTCTACACTACTCTACTCTACACTACTCTACACTACTCTACTCTACACTACACTACACTACTCTACTCTACTCTACTCTACACTACACTACACTACACTACACTACACTACACTACTCTACACTACACTACTCTACTCTACTCTACTCTACACTACTCTACACTACTCTACTCTACACTACTCTACACTACACTACTCTACTCTACTCTACTCTACACTACTCTACACTACTCTACTCTACAGTAAACTACACTACACTACTCTACACTACTCTACTCTACACTACTCTACTCTACACTACTCTACTTTACTCTACTCTACACTACTCTACACTACTCTACTCTACACTACACTACACTACTCTACACTACACTACACTACTCTACACTACTCTACTCTACTCTACACTACACTACTCTACTCTACACTACACTACTCTACTCTACGCTACTCTACTCTACACTACACTACTCTACTCTACTCTACACTACACTAAACTACTCTACTCTACACTACTCTACTCTACACTACTCTACACTACTCTACACTACTCTACTCTACACTACTCTACACTACTCTACACTACTCTACTCTACACTACTCTACAGTAAACTACTCTACACTACTCTACACTACTATACTCTACACTACTCTACTCTACTCTACAGTAAACTACACTACTCTACACTACTATACTCTACACTACTCTACTCTACTCTACAGTAAACTACACTACTCTACACTACTCTACACTACTCTACTCTACACTACTCTACTCTACACTAGAGTAAACTACACTACACTACTCTACACTACTCTACACTACTCTACTCTACTCTACAGTAAACTACACTACTCTACAGTAAACTATACTACACTACTCTACTCTACTCTACTCTACTCTACACTACTCTACACTACTATACTCTACACTACTCTACTCTACTCTACAGTAAACTACACTACTCTACACTACTATACTCTACACTACTCTACTCTACTCTACACTACTCTACTCTACACTACTCTACACTACACTACTCTACTCTACACTACTCTACACTACACTACTCTACTCTACACTACACTACACTACTCTACACTACTCTACACTACTCTACTCTACACTACTCTACACTACTCTACACTACTCTACTCTACTCTACACTACTCTACTCTACTCTACTCTACTCTACACTACTCTACACTACACTACACTACTCTACACTACTCTACTCTACTCTACACTACTCTACTCTACTCTACACTACTCTACTCTACTCTACTCTACTCTACTCTACTCTACACTACTCTACTCTACTCTACTCTACTCTACTCTACTCTACTCTACTCTACTCTACACTACTCTACACTACACTACACTACTCTACACTACTCTACTCTACTCTACACTACTCTACACTACTCTACACTACACTACACTACTCTACACTACTCTACTCTACACTACACTACTCTACTCTACACTACTCTACAGTAAACTACACTACACTACTCTACACTACTCTACAGTAAACTACACTACTCTACACTACTCTACTCTACACTACTCTACACTACTCTACAGTAAACTGTACTACACTACTCTACTCTACTCTACTCTACTCTACTCTACTCTACTGTACTCTACTCTACTCTACACTACTCTACCACTCCTCACCACACCACAGTAAACTTCCATGCCTCCCAGCACATTGACAGATATTGAAATGACCATGGGGCTGGTACCATGTTTTGCTAATAGGACAATATATTTCTGTCTGAGATTCTGCACGCCGACGTGAAACAGAAGTTAGCTGGAGTTCGAAGACAAACAGCTTCAATTTTCTGTAGGAAATTAAAAAAGCCTTATCTCTCCCAGTCAGAAGTTTCCATTTGGCTTTACATTAAAATAAACTCCCCTGGGACTTGGATTGGAAATACGACCGTTGTCCATTTTTTAAATTGACGACGTCATGAAAATCTAACGAGTGACGTGACTGTAAAATTACTCAGACGAAGGTTAAAGGTGAATCCCAAGTGGAACATTATTCTGTATGTACAGTTCCGCTGCTGACCAGGGCTCTAGTCAACAGTAGTGCTGCTGACCAGGGCTCTAGTCAACTGTAGTGCTGCTGACCAGGACTCTAGTCAACTGTAGTGCTGCTGACCAGGGCTCTAGTCAACTGTAGTGCTGCTGACCAGGGCTCTAGTCAACTGTAGTGCACTGCTATTGACCAGGGCTCTAGTCAACAGTAGTGCTGCTGACCAGGGCTCTAGTCAACAGTAGTGCTGCTGACCAGGGCTCTAGTCAACTGTAGTGCTGCTGACCAGGGCTCTAGTCAACTGTAGTGCTGCTGACCAGGGCTCTAGTCAACAGTAGTGCTGCTGACCAGGGCTCTAGTCAACAGTAGTGCTGCTGACCAGGGCTCTAGTCAACTGTAGTGCACTGCTATTGACCAGGGCTCTAGTCAACAGTAGTGCTGCTGACCAGGGCTCTAGTCAACTGTACTGCTACTGCTATTGACCAGGGCTCTAGTCAACAGTAGTGCTATTGACCAGGGCTCTAGTCAACGGTAGTGCTGCTGACCAGGGCTCTAGTCAACAGTAGTGCTGCTGACCAGGGCTCTAGTCAACTGTAGTGCTGCTGACCAGGGCTCTAGTCAACAGTAGTGCTGCTGACCAGGGCTCTAGTCAACAGTAGTGCTGCTGACCAGGGCTCTAGTCAACAGTAGTGCTGCTGACCAGGGCTCTAGTCAACAGTAGTGCTGCTGACCAGGGCTCTAGTCAACTGTA
>NW_023493729.1:224496-234496 GCF_013265735.2 Oncorhynchus mykiss | reverse complement strand
GTCCAATCAGGGCTTGTTTTAATAGTGTCCAGATGATTGGGATGTGGGGGTCAGTGGTCAGGGGTTAGAGGTCACATATGTGTTGGATTATGATGCAGAGAGGCACGCTTGGCTTCATAAGGGCAGTAACCTCTCTGTAGTTTTTGTGTGTGAGAGAGAGAAAATTAGACTATTAATTAACATTTGCTAGAAGTGAACCTCCCTCATACTCCATCTGACAGATATTATGTCCTACTTTCTTATTTTCTTCTTTTAATGAGCTTTTATGTTCTATAATTGTTGTGACTTATAACAGTAATAGAAAGGGAAGAGAGAAAAGGAAAAACTGAGAAAGAGAGAGAAAGAGAAGAGGGGAAGAGAGAGAGGGCAGAGAGTGAAAGAGAGAGTGAATGAGAGAGCAAGAGAGAGAGAGAGGAGGGGGAAGAGAGAGAGGGCAGAGAGTGAAAGAGAGAGCGAGAGAGAGAAGGGGGGAAGAGAGAGAGGAGGGGGAAGAGAGAGGGCAGAGAGTGAAAGAGTGAGCGAGAGAGAGAAGGGGGGAAGAGAGAGAGTGAGAAGGGGGAAGACGATAGAGGGCAGAGAGTGAATGAGAGAGTGAGGGAGAAGGGGGAAGAGAGAGAGAGAGAGAGAGAGAAGGAGGGAAGAGAGAAAGAGAGAGAGAGAAGGGGGGAAGAGAGAAAGGGCAGAGAGAGAAAGAGAGAGCGAGAGAGAGAGCGAGAGAGAGAAGGGGGGAAGAGAGAGAGAGAGGGGAAGAGAGAGAGGGTGAGAAGGGGGAAGAGGATAGAGGGCAGAGAGTGAAAGAGAGAGTGAGGGAGAAGGGGGAAGATAGAGAGAAAGAGAGAGGGGGAAGAGAGAAAGGGCAGAGAGAGAAAGAGAGAGCGAGAGAGAGAGCGAGAGAGAGAAGGGGGGAAGAGAGAGAGAGGGGAAGAGAGAGAGGGCAGAGAGTGAAAGAGAGAGTGAGAGAAGGGGGAAGAGAGAGAGAGAGTAGGGGGGAAGAGAGAGAGGGAGAGAGAGAGAGAGAAGGGGGAAGAGAGAGAGGGCAGGGAGTGAGAGAGGACGCATCAGATAGAAAGTTACATGCTCTGAACAGCCAAAATACAGAAGGGGAGAGTACGAGAGATGAAGAGAATGAAATAGAAAGAGAGTCATAGAGAGGGGGAAGAGACAGAGGCTTCTGGGGAGGCCTGAGGTTCCCATGAACCCTATTTCCCATGGGTACACACTGTGGGGGAGAACTGCGGGCTAGTGTACTTCCTGTAGTTCTTTAAATAGCCCAGCATTACGGAAAATCCACGGTAAATAAATAAATAACCAAAAACTCTCACAGACACACACACACACACACACACACACACACACACACACACACACACACACACACACACACACACACACACACACAGCACACACACACACACACACACACACACACACACACACACACACACACACACACACACACACACACACACACACACACACACACACACACACACACAGCACACACACACACACACACACACACACACACACACAGCACAGCACAGC
The DNA here is from genome assembly GCF_013265735.2 of Oncorhynchus mykiss. Classification (NCBI taxonomy): domain Eukaryota; kingdom Metazoa; phylum Chordata; class Actinopteri; order Salmoniformes; family Salmonidae; genus Oncorhynchus; species Oncorhynchus mykiss. The sequence goes on along the minus strand of NW_023493729.1, from coordinate 232,951 downwards.
ACACACACACACACACACACACACACACACACACACACACACACACACACACACACACAAAAAAATATATACACACATACTCACGCACACACAGTAGCTATATAAATAAAGAAGTGAAAATGCGCTGGTCAACAGATTGTACCAACTGAAGTGTGTAGGGTGGTGATGTATTTGATACAGCTACACTGGGGCTGATATTAAACATCTAATGAAGCTGATGTGTTCCATGGAGAGGGGCAGAGCAGTTACCACTGTTATACAGATGACTGTGTTGTAATATTACAAGAGAATTTAGGTCATACTGAGGTCTATAGCAGGCTGGCATGTTGTGGCTGTATTAAATACTATGAAGGTCTATAGCAGGCTGGCATGTTGTGGCTGTATTAAAGACTATGAAGGTCTATAGCAGGCTGGCATGTTGTGGCTATATTAAAGACTATGAAGGTCTATAGCAGGCTGGCATGTTGTGGCTGTATTAAAGACTATGAAGGTCTATAGCAGGCTGGCATGTTGTGGCTATATTAAAGACTATGAAGGTCTATTGCAGGCTGGCATGTTGTGGCTGTATTAAAGACTATGAAGGTCTATAGCAGGCTGGCATGTTGTGGCTGTATTAAAGACTATGAAGGTCTATAGCAGGCTGGCATGTTGTGGCTGTATTAAAGACTATGAAGGTCTATAGCAGGCTGGCATGTTGTGGCTATATGAAAGACTATGAAGGTCTATAGCAGGCTGGCATGTTGTGGCTGTATTAAAGACTATGAAGGTCTATAGCAGGCTGGCATGTTGTGGCTGTATTAAAGACTATGAAGGTCTATAGCAGGCTGGCATGTTGTGGCTATATTAAAGACTATGAAGGTCTATAGCAGGCTGGCATGTTGTGGCTGTATTAAATACTATGAAGGTCTATAGCAGGCTGGCATGTTGTGACTGTATGAAATACTATGAAGGTCTATAGCAGGCTGGCATGTTGTGACTATATTAAAGACTATGAAGGTCTATAGCACGCTGGCATGTTGTGGCTGTATTAAATACTATGAAGGTCTATAGCAGGCTGGCATGTTGTGGCTGTATGAAATACTATGAAGGTCTATAGCAGGCTGGCATGTTGTGGCTATAGGAAATACTATGAAGGTCTATAGCAGGCCGGCATGTTGTGGCTATATGAAAGACTATGAAGGTCTATAGCAGGCTGGCATGTTGTGGCTATATGAAATACTATGAAGGTCTATAGCAGGCTGGCATGTTGTGGCTGTATTAAATACTATGAAGGTCTATAGCAGGCTGGCATGTTGTGGCTATATGAAAGACTATGAAGGTCTATAGCAGGCTGGCATGTTGTGGCTATATGAATTACTATGAAGGTCTATAGCTGGCTGGCATGTTGTGACTGTATGAAAGACTATGAAGGTCTATAGCAGGCTGGCATGTTGTGGCTGTATTAAATACTATGAAGGTCTATAGCAGGCTGGCATGTTGTGGCTATATGAATTACTATGAAGGTCAATAGCAGGCTGGCATGTTGTGGCTGTATGAATTACTATGAAGGTCTATAGCAGGCTGGCATGTTGTGGCTGTATGAAATACTATGAAGGTCTATAGCAGGCTGGCATGTTGTGGCTGTATGAAATACTATGAAGGTCTATAGCAGGCTGGCATGTTGTGGCTGTATGAAATACTATGAAGGTCTATAGCAGGCTGGCATGTTGTGGCTGTATTAAAGACAATGAAGGTCTATAGCAGGCTGGCATGTTGTGGCTGTATTAAAGACTATGAAGGTCTATAGCAGGCTGGCATGTTGTGGCTATATTAAAGACTATGAAGGTCTATAGCAGGCTGGCATGTTGTGGCTGTATTACATACTATGAAGGTCTATAGCAGGCTGGCATGTTGTGACTGTATGAAATACTATGAAGGTCTATAGCAGGCTGGCATGTTGTGACTATATTAAAGACTATGAAGGTCTATAGCACGCTGGCATGTTGTGGCTGTATTAAATACTATGAAGGTCTATAGCAGGCTGGCATGTTGTGGCTGTATGAAATACTATGAAGGTCTATAGCAGGCTGGCATGTTGTGGCTATAGGAAATACTATGAAGGTCTATAGCAGGCCGGCATGTTGTGGCTATATGAAAGACTATGAAGGTCTATAGCAGGCTGGCATGTTGTGGCTATATGAAATACTATGAAGGTCTATAGCAGGCTGGCATGTTGTGGCTGTATTAAATACTATGAAGGTCTATAGCAGGCTGGCATGTTGTGGCTATATGAAAGACTATGAAGGTCTATAGCAGGCTGGCATGTTGTGGCTATATGAATTACTATGAAGGTCTATAGCAGGCTGGCATGTTGTGACTGTATGAAAGACTATGAAGGTCTATAGCAGGCTGGCATGTTGTGGCTGTATTAAATACTATGAAGGTCTATAGCAGGCTGGCATGTTGTGGCTATATGAATTACTATGAAGGTCAATAGCAGGCTGGCATGTTGTGGCTGTATGAATTACTATGAAGGTCTATAGCAGGCTGGCATGTTGTGGCTGTATGAAATACTATGAAGGTCTATAGCAGGCTGGCATGTTGTGGCTGTATGAAATACTATGAAGGTCTATAGCAGGCTGGCATGTTGTGGCTGTATGAAATACTATGAAGGTCTATAGCAGGCTGGCATGTTGTGGCTGTATTAAAGACTATGAAGGTCTATAGCAGGCTGGCATGTTGTGGCTGTATTAAAGACTATGAAGGTCTATAGCAGGCTGGCATGTTGTGGCTATATTAAAGACTATGAAGGTCTATTGCAGGCTGGCATGTTGTGGCTGTATTAAAGACTATGAAGGTCTATAGCAGGCTGGCATGTTGTGGCTGTATTAAAGACTATGAAGGTCTATAGCAGGCTGGCATGTTGTGGCTGTATTGAAGACTATGAAGGTCTATAGCAGGCTGGCATGTTGTGGCTATATGAAAGACTATGAAGGTCTATAGCAGGCTGGCATGTTGTGGCTGTATTAAAGACTATGAAGGTCTATAGCAGGCTGGCATGTTGTGGCTGTATTAAAGACTATGAAGGTCTATAGCAGGCTGGCATGTTGTGGCTATATTAAAGACTATGAAGGTCTATAGCAGGCTGGCATGTTGTGGCTGTATTAAATACTATGAAGGTCTATAGCAGGCTGGCATGTTGTGACTGTATGAAATACTATGAAGGTCTATAGCAGGCTGGCATGTTGTGACTATATTAAAGACTATGAAGGTCTATAGCACGCTGGCATGTTGTGGCTGTATTAAATACTATGAAGGTCTATAGCAGGCTGGCATGTTGTGGCTATATGAAAGACTATGAAGGTCTATAGCAGGCTGGCATGTTGTGGCTGTATTAAAGACTATGAAGGTCTATAGCAGGCTGGCATGTTGTGGCTGTATTAAATACTATGAAGGTCTATAGCAGGCTGGCATGTTGTGACTGTATGAAATACTATGAAGGTCTATAGCAGGCTGGCATGTTGTGACTATATTAAAGACTATGAAGGTCTATAGCACGCTGGCATGTTGTGGCTGTATTAAATACTATGAAGGTCTATAGCAGGCTGGCATGTTGTGGCTATATGAAAGACTATGAAGGTCTATAGCAGGCTGGCATGTTGTGGCTATATGAAATACTATGAAGCTCTATAGCAGGCTGGCATGTTGTGACTATATGAAAGACTATGAAGGTCTATAGCAGGCTGGCATGTTGTGGCTGTATTAAATACTATGAAGGTCTATAGCAGGCCGGCATGTTGTGGCTATATGAAAGACTATGAAGGTCTATAGCAGGCTGGCATGTTGTGACTATATGAAATACTATGAAGGTCTATAGCAGGCTGGCATGTTGTGGCTATATGAAATACTATGAAGGTCTATAGCAGGCTGGCATGTTGTGGCTGTATTAAATACTATGAAGGTCTATAGCAGGCTGGCATGTTGTGGCTATATGAAAGACTATGAAGGTCTATAGCAGGCTGGCATGGTGTGACTATATGAAATACTATGAAGGTCTATAGCAGGCTGGCATGTTGTGGCTATATGAAATACTATGAAGGTCTATAGCAGGCTGGCATGTTGTGGCTGTATTAAATACTATGAAGGTCTATAGCAGGCTGGCATGTTGTGGCTATATGAAAGACTATGAAGGTCTATAGCAGGCTGGCATGGTGTGACTATATGAAATACTATGAAGGTCTATAGCAGGCTGGCATGTTGTGGCTATATGAATTACTATGAAGGTCTATAGCAGGCTGGAATGTTGTGGCTATATGAATTACTATGAAGGTCTATAGCAGGCTGGCATGTTGTGGCTATATGAATTACTATGAAGGTCTATAGCAGGCTGGCATGTTGTGGCTATATGAATTACTATGAAGGTCTATAGCAGGCTGGCATGTTGTGGCTATATGAATTACTATGAAGGTCTATAGCAGGCTGGCATGTTGTGGCTATATGAATTACTTTGAAGGTCTATAGCAGGCTGGCATGTTGTGGCTATATGAAATACTATGAAGGTCTAAAGCAGGCTGGCATGTTGTGGCTATATGAAATACTATGAAGGTCTATAGCAGGCTGGCATGTTGTGGCTATATGAATTACTATGAAGGTCTATAGCAGGCTGGCATGTTGTGACTATATGAAAGACTATGAAGGTCTATAGCAGGCTGGCATGTTGTGGCTGTATGAAATACTATGAAGGTCTATAGCAGGCTGGCATGTTGTGGCTATATGAAATACTATGAAGGTCTATAGCAGGCTGGCATGTTGTGGCTATATGAATTACTATGAAGGTCTATAGCAGGCTGGCATGTTGTGGCTATATGAATTACTATGAAGGTCTATAGCAGGCTGGCATGTTGTGGCTATATGAAATACTATGAAGGTCTATAGCAGGCTGACATGTTGTGACTATATGAAAGACTATGAAGGTCTATAGCAGGCTGGAATGTTGTGGTTATATGAAATACTATGAAGGTCTATAGCAGGCTAGTATGTTGTGACTATATGAAAGACTATGAAGGTCTATAGCAGGCTGGCATGTTGTGACTATATGAAAGACTATGAAGGTCTATAGCAGGCTGGCATGTTGTGGCTATATGAAATACTATGAAGGTCTATAGCAGGCTAGTATGTTGTGACTATATGAAAGACTATGAAGGTCTATAGCAGTCTGGCATGTTGTGGCTATATGAAAGACTATGAAGGTCTATAGCAGGCTGGCATGTTGTGGCTGTATGAAATACTATGCAGGTCTATAGCAGGCTAGTATGTTGTGACTATATGAAATACTATGAAGGTCTATAGCAGGCTGGCATGTTGTGGATAATGACTATATGAAATACTATGAAGGTCTATAGCAGGCTGGCATGTTGTGGATAATGACTATATGAAATACTATGAAGGTCTATAGCAGGCTGGCTTGTTGTGGATAATGACTATATGAAATACTATGAAGGTCTATAGCAGGCTGGCATGTTGTGGATAATGACTATATGAAATACTATGAAGGTCTATAGCAGGCTGGCTTGTTGTGGATAATGACTATATGAAATACTATGAAGGTCTATAACAGGCTGGCATGTTGTGGATAATGACTATATGAAATACTTTGAAGGTCTATAGCAGGCTGGCATGTTGTGACTATATGAAAGACTATGAAGGTCTATAGCAGGCTGGCATGTTGTGGATAAGGACTGTATGAAAGACTATGACTTATTGTGTAGCTCAGTGTCATTCGTGCACTAGGCTGTTGCTTTTCCTGTGCTGTAGTACTCAATGTGTTATTATGCCACTTCTGGACAGAGCTTTTCCCCTCTGAATAATATCACTTATAGCCTCCCCTCCCTTCCCCTCTGTACCTTTGTCAAACAGATCACATCCAGTCCCTTTCTCAAATCCACACTGGATTTTCCCTGGCAGTAATCATATTACATTTAGCCTCCATTTCTTTTTACTCCAGCCGACAGTCACTGTCTTTCCCTCTGAGTAACAGTCATGTATCTAGTCTTGATGGACTATATTCTGTCTCTCTGAGTAACAGTAATGTATCTAGTCTTGATGGACTATATTCTGTCTCTCTGAGTAACAGTAATGTATCTAGTCTTGATGGACTATATTCTGTCTCTCTGAGTAACAGTTATGTATCTAGTCTTGATGGACTATATTCTGTCTCGCTGAGTAACAGTAATGTATCTAATCTTGATGGACTATATTCTGTCCCTCTGAGTAACAGTAATCTATATAGTTTTAATGGAGTATAGTGTATCTTTCCAGTATACAGTATTAGTAACACTGTATTATGGGGCCAAATCTGGACCAGTTGTTTCATCTGGGCCGTCTTCTTCCTACGGTCTTTCTCTGTTCGCAACATGCGCTATAGTATTTCCCTGAAGTATTTCCCTGTGAACAGACCATAGTTTAGTATTTCCCTGTGAGTAACAGACCATAGTTGAGTATTTCCCTGTGAGTAACAGACCATAGTTTAGTATTTCCCTGTGAGTAACAGACCATAGTTGAGTATTTCCCTGTGAGTAACAGACCATAGTTTAGTATTTCCCTGTGAGTAACAGACCATAGTTTAGTATTTCCCTGTGAGTAACAGACCATAGTTTAGTATTTCCCTGTGAGTAACAGACCATAGTTTAGTATTTCCCTGTGAGTAACAGACCATAGTTTAGTATTTCCCTGTGAGTAACATACCATAGTTTAGTATTTCCCTGTGAGTAACAGACCATAGTTTATTATTTCCCTGTGAGTAACAGACCATAGTTTAGTATTTCCCTGTGAGTAACAGACCATAGTTTAGTATTTCCCTGTGAGTAACAGACCATAGTTTAGTATTTCCCTGTGAGTAACAGACCATAGTTTAGTATTTCTCTGTGAACAGACCATAGTTTAGTATTTCCCTGTGAGTAACAGACCATAGTTTAGTATTTCCCTGTGAGTAACAGACCATAGTTTAGTATTGCCCTGTGAACAGACCATAGTTTAGTATTTCCCTGTGAGTAAAAGACCATAGTTTAGTATTTCCCTGTGAGTAACAGACCATAGTTTAGTATTTCCCTGTGAGTAACAGACCATAGTTTAGTATTTCCCTGTGAGTAACAGACCATAGTTTATTATTTCCCTGTGAGTAACAGACCATAGTTTAGTATTTCCCTGTGAGTAACATAACATAGTTTAGTATTTCCCTGTGAGTAACAGACCATAGTTTAGTATTGCCCTGTGAACAGACCATAGTTTAGTATTTCCCTGTGAGTAACATACCATAGTTTAGTATTTCCCTGTGAGTAACAGACCATCGTTTATTATTTCCCTGTGAGTAACAGACCATAGTTTAGTATTTCCCTGTGAGTAACAGACCATAGTTTAGTATTTCCCTGTGAGTAACAGACCATAGTTTAGTATTTCCCTGTGAGTAACAGACCATAGTTTAGTATTTCTCTGTGAACAGACCATAGTTTAGTATTTCCCTGTGAGTAACAGACCATAGTTTAGTATTTCCCTGTGAGTAACAGACCATAGTTTAGTATTGCCCTGTGAACAGACCATAGTTTAGTATTTCCCTGTGAGTAAAAGACCATAGTTTAGTATTTCCCTGTGAGTAACAGACCATAGTTTAGTATTTCCCTGTGAGTAACAGACCATAGTTTAGTATTTCCCTGTGAGTAACAGACCATAGTTTATTATTTCCCTGTGAGTAACAGACCATAGTTTAGTATTTCCCTGTGAGTAACAGACCATAGTTTAGTATTTCCCTGTGAACAGACCATAGTTTAGTATTTCCCTGTGAGTAACAGACCATAGTTTAGTATTTCCCTGTGAGTAACAGACCATAGTTTATTATTTCCCTGTGAGTAACAGACCATAGTTTATTATTTCCCTGTGAACAGACCATAGTTTAGTATTTCCCTGTGAGTAACAGACCATAGTTTAGTATTTCCCTGTGAACAGACCATAGTTTAGTATTTTCTGTGCAACGCTCATGGCCTCACTCCATCCTCCTGCTCTTCTCTTTCTGCTGGCTGAACACAAGGCGAGGGGTGAGGGGGAACAGGGAGGGAGGAGGGAGAAGGGAGGAGGGAGGAGGAGGCAGACCAGGAGGGAGGAGGGGGGAGGGGTGAGGGGGAGCAGGGGAGGAAGGAGGAGGGAGACCAAGAGGGAGGGAGGGGGGAATCAAAGTGGATCTCTCGGCGTTGTGCCTCAGGTCTCCATCTGTCTGCGTGGGGGGAGGATCCCTCCCTCCCTCAACTCCCCCTCCCCTCATCCCCTCCAGCCCATCTCTTTATAGAGTGATAAAGAGGGTGAAGAAGGAGGGAGGGAGGGGGGGGGGGGGAGAAGAAGGGTGACAGGCGGATTGGGAGATCCCAGGGTGGGTTGGTGGGAGAGAGGTGTTGTGCCTACCCAAGGCCCTGTTCTCAATCTGAACCCT
>NW_023493729.1:171996-214496 GCF_013265735.2 Oncorhynchus mykiss | reverse complement strand
ATGATTTGGTCTCGTCCTTTTACGTAATTATAATAGACATGTTGTTGTTATGGTTTACAAAACAACAGACTGACTGAACATGAGAGAAATCCTGAAAACATCCTCTAAACATTCTACAGCTGTTCCACTGAGAGCACCTTGACTGGGTGGATCACTGCTTGTTATGGTAATAACACCGCCTTCAATCGCATGGTGCTACAGAGGGTGGTGCTGACAGCCCATCACTACTTGGTATGGTAATAACACCGCCCTCAATCACATGGTGCTACAGAGGGTGGTGAGGACAGCCCATCACTGATTGGTATGGTAATAACACCGCCTTCAATCACATGGTGCTACAGAGGGTGGTGCTGACAGCCCATCACTGATTGGTATGGTAATAACACCGCCTTCAATCACATGGTGCTACAGAGGGTGGTGCAGACAGCCCATCACTGCTTTTTATGGTAATAACACCGCCTTCAATCACATGGTGCTACAGAGGGTGGCGCTGACAGCCCATCACTGATTGGTATGGTAATAACACCGCCTTCAATCGCATGGTGCTACAGAGGGTGGCGCAGACAGCCCATCACTGATTTGTATGGTAATAACACCGCCTTCAATCACATGGTGCTACAGAGGGTGGTGAGGACAGCCCATCACTGCATGTTATGGTAATAACACCGCCTTCAATCACATGGTGCTACAGAGGGTGGTGAGGACAGCCCATCACTGCTTGGTGTGGTAATAACACCGCCTTCAATCACATGGTGCTACAGAGGGTGGTGAGGACAGCCCATCACTGATTGGTATGGTAATAACACCGCCTTCAATCACATGGTGCTACAGAGGGTGGTGAGGACAGCCCATCACTGCATGTTATGGTAATAACACCGCCTTCAATCACATGGTGCTACAGAGGGTGGTGAGGACAGCCCATCACTGCTTGGTGTGGTAATAACACCGCCTTCAATCGCATGGTGCTACAGAGGGTGGTGCAGACAGCCCATCACTGATTGGTATGGTAATAACACCGCCTTCAATCACATGGCGCTACAGAGGGTGGTGCTGACAGCCCATCACTGATTGGTATGGTAATAACACCGCCTTCAATCACATGGTGCTACAGAGGGTAGTGAGGACAGCCCATCACTGATTGGTATGGTAATAATACCGCCTTCAATCACATGGTGCTACAGAGGGTGGTGAGGACAGCCCATCACTGATTGGTATGGTAATAACACCGCCTTCAATCGCATGGTGCTACAGAGGGTGGTGAGGACAGCCCATCACTTCATGTTATGGTAATAACACCGCCTTCAATCACATGGTGCTACAGAGGCTGGTGCAGACAGCCCATCACTACTTGGTATGGTAATAACACCGCCTTCAATCACATGGTGCTACAGAGGGTGGTGCTGACAGCCCATCACTACTTGGTATGGTAATAACACCGCCTTCAATCACATGGTGCTACAGAGGGTGGTGCTGACAGCCCATCACTACTTGGTATGGTAATAACACCGCCTTCAATCACATGGTGCTACAGAGGGTGGTGAGGACAGCCCATCACTACTTGGTATGGTAATAACACCGCCTTCAATCGCATGGTGCTACAGAGGGTGGTGAGGACAGCCCATCACTACTTGGTATGGTAATAACACCGCCTTCAATCGCATGGTGCTACAGAGGGTGGTGAGGACAGTCCATCACTGATTGGTATGGTAATAACACCGCCTTCAATCGCATGGTGCTACAGAGGGTGGTGAGGACAGCCCATCACTGATTGGTATGGTAATAACACCGCCTTCAATCACATGGTGCTACAGAGGGTGGTGCAGACAGCCAAGTACATGACTGGGGACGAGCTGCCTGCCATCCAGGACCTCCTCATCAGGCGGTGTGAAAGGAAGGAAAATGGCGAATGACTCCAACCACCCAAGCCATAGACTGTTCTCTCTGCTTCCGCATGGCAAGCAACACCGGTGAATCAAGTCTGACACCAACAGGCTCCTTACCAGTTTCTATCCCCAAGCAATACGACTAATAAATAGCTAATTAAATAGCTGACAAAACGGCCACACGGACGATCTGAATTGAACCTTGTATTTTATTATTTCTTATGCACTGTCTCTATGCACACTCACAGGGCCCTACACACTTACACACACTGTCACTCCAACACACACACACACACACACACACACACACACACACACTCCATCATTTGATCACTCACACATAACATGAACATAAATGTATATTTATTACTGACAACACACACGCATACTCACTCACATGCTGCTACTCTGTTTATCATATGACCTAGTCACCTAGGTCATGTGATAAACATACTCTACATGGCCAAAAGTATGTGGACACCACTTCAAATAAGTCGATTCGGCAATTTCAGCCACACCTGTTGCTGACTGGTGTATACAATTGAGCTCGCAGCCATGCAATTTCCATAGACAAACATTGACAGTAGAAGGGCCTTACTGAAGAGCTCAGTGACTTTCAACGTGGCACCGTCATAGGATGCCACCTTTCCGACAAGTCCTCGGTTGCAACACTCACTACCGAGTTCCAAACTGCCTCTGGAAGCAAAATCAGCACAATAACTGTTCGTCGGGAGCTTCATGAAATGGGTTTCCATGGCCGAGCAGCAGCACACAAGCCTGAGACCACCATGCATAATGCAAAGAGTCGGATGAAGTGGTGTAAAGCAACCATTGAACTATGGAGCAGTGGAAACGCGTTCTTCTGGAGTGAATCCATAGTGCCAACTGTAAAGTTTGGTGGAGGAGGAATAATGGTCTGAGGATGTTTTCATGGTTCGGACTAGGCCCCTTAGTTCCTGTTAAGGGACATCTTAAAGTTACAGCATACAATGACATTCGAGACAATACTGTTATTCCTACTTTGTGACAACAGTTTGGGGGAGGATCTTTCCTGTTTCAGCATGACAATGCCCCCATGCACAAAACGAGGTCCACACAGACATTTTTTTCAAGATCGGTGTGGAAGAACTTGACTGGCCTGCACAGAGCCCTGACCTCAACCCCATCGAACACCTTTGGGATGAATTGGAACGGGAACTGCAAGCCATGCCTAAACACCCAACATCAGTGCTCGACCTCACTAATACTCTTGTTGCTGAATGGAAGCAAGCCCCTGCAGCAATGTTCCAACATCTAGTGGAAAGCCTTCCCGTAAGACTGGAGGCTGTTACAGATGCAAAGGGGGGACCAACTGCATATTGATGCCCATGATTTTGGAATGAGATGTTTGAGGAGCAAGTGTCCACAAACTTTTCGTTATGTAGTGTGTGTGTGTGTGTGTGTGTGTGTGTGTGTGTGTCTTTGTGTTTTTTCAAGACCTTGATTTGTTGAACCACACGGAATTTAAAACCCTCTATAAAGAATATTTTGTTAAGGTTGCACTCATATCCAGCCTTGAATCTGTCCTTGAATACATCCCTAACACAAGCATTACCCAGCAACAGTACAAAGGAAACAGAATGGTTTTAGTTAAGACTGATCTGGAGCCAGTTTTAGTTACAGTCTGATATTGAGCCAGGTTTAGTTAAGACTGATCTGATGCTAGGTTTAATATGGACCAACTCCATGTGAATCCCCATGATTTTGGAATGAGATGTTTGAAGAGCAGGTGTCCACATACACTACATGGACAAAGTATCTAATGTTTATCTATCATTCTAGTATCCCTGTAAATATGGTACTGGAACTGGCCTTGTACACTACACTCAGTGGTAAGTGTTGCTGACAGAGCTTATCACCATGGGGGGAGGAGAGAGAGAGAGAGAGAGAGATAGACTACTAAAGACTACCAGAACCCACTGGATTCTCCAATTACATTGAATGAGTTACAGGACAAAATAAAAACCCTCCAACCCAAAAAGGCCTGTGGTGTTGATTGTATCCTCAATGAAATGATCAAATATACAGACAACAAATTCCAATTGGCTATACTAAAACTCTTTAACATCATACTTAGCTCTGGCATCTTCCCCAATATTTGGAACCAAGGACTGATCACCCCAATCCACAAAAGTGGAGACAAATTTGACCCCAATAACTACCGTGGAATATGTGTCAACAGTTACCTTGGGAAAATCCTCTGCATTATTATTAACAGCAGACTCGTACATTTCCTCAATGAAAACAATGTACTGAGCAAATGTCAAATTACCGTACAACAGACCATGTATTCACCCTGCATACCCTAATTGACAACCAAACAAACCAAAACAAAGGCAAAGTCTTCTCATGTTTTGTTGATTTCAAAAAAGCTTTTGACTCAATCTGGCATGAGGGTCTGCTATACAAACTGATGGAAAGAGGTGTTGGGGGTAAAACATACGACATTATAAAATCCATGTACACAAACAACAAGTGTGCGGTTAAAATAGGCAAAAAACACACACATTTCTTCACACAGGGTCTTGGGGTTAGACAGGGATGCAGCTTAAGCCCCACCCTCTTCAACATATATATCAACGTATTGGCGCGGGCACTAGAAAAGTCTGCAGCACCCGGCCTCCCCCTGCTAGAATCCGAAGTCAAATGTCTGCTGTTTGCCGATGATCTGGTGCTTCTGTCACCAACCAAGGAGGGCCTACAGCAGCACCTAGATCTTATGCACAGATTCTGTCAGACCTGGGCCCTGACCGTAAATCTCAGTAAGACCAAAATGATGGTGTTCCAAAAAAGGTCCAGTCACCAGGACCACAAATACAAATTCCATCTAGACACTGTTGCCCTAGAGCACACAAAAAACTATACATACCTTGGCCTAAACATCAGCGCCACAGGTAACTTCCACAAAGCTGTGAACGATCTGAGAGACAAGACAAGAAGGGCATTCTATGCCATCAAAAGGAACATAAATTTCAACATACCAATTAGGATCTGGCTAAAAATACTTGAATCAGTCATAGAGCCCATTGCCCTTTATGGTTGTGAGGTCTGGGGTCCGTTCACCAACCAAGACTTCACAAAATGGGACAAACACCAAATTGAGACTGCACGCAGAATTCTGCAAAAATATCCTCTGTGTACAACGTAGAACACCAAATAATGCATGCAGAGCAGAATTAGGCCGATACCCACTAATTATCAAAATCCAGAAAAGAGACGTTAAATTCTACAACCACCTAAAAGGAAGCGATTCACAAACCTTCCATAACAAAGCCATCACCTACAGAGAGATGAACCTGGAGAAGAGTCCCCTAAGCAAGCTGGTCCTGGGGCTCTGTTCACAAACACAAACACACCCTACAGAGCCCCAGGACAACAGCACAATTAGACCCAACCAAATCATGAGAAGACAAACAGATAATTACTTGACACATTGGAAAGAATTAACAAAAAAACAGAGCAAACTAGAATGCTATTTGGCCCTAAACAGAGAGTACACAGCGGCAGAATACCTGACCACTGTGACTGACCCAAAATTAAGGAAAGCTTTGACTATGTACAGACTCAGTGAGCATAGCCTTGCTATTGAGAAAGGCCGCCGTAGGCAGACATGGCTCTCAAGAGAAGACAGGCTATGTGCTCACTGCCCACAAAATGAGGTGGAAACTGAGCTGCACTTCCTAACCTCCTGCCCAATGTATGACCATATTAGAGAGACATGTTTCCCTCAGATCACACAGATCCACAAAGAATTCGAAAAGAAATCCAATTTTGAAAAACTCCCATATCTACTGGGTGAAATTCCACAGTGTGCCATCACAGCAGCACGATTTGTGACCTGTTGCCACGAGAAAAGGGCAACCAGTGAAGAACACACACCATTGTAAATACAACCCATATTTATGCTTATTTATTTTATCTTGTGTCCTTTAACCATTTGTACATTGTTAAAACACTGTATATATATCTATATATATATATATAATATGACATTTGTAATGTCTTTACTGTTTTGAAACCTCTGTATGTGTAATGTTTACTGTTAATTTTTGTAGTTTTTCACTTTATATATTCACTTTGTATGTTGTCTGCCTCACTTGCTTTGGCAATGTTAACACATGTTTCCCATGCCAATAAAGCCCTTGAATTGAATTGAATTGATAGAGAGAGAGAGAGAGAGAGAGAGAGAGAGGAAGGGAGAAAGAAAGAGAGAGAGAGAGAGAGGAAGAGAGAAAGAAAGAGAGAGAGAGAGAGAGAGAGAGAGAGAGGGAGAGAGAAGAAGAATACACTCTCAAATATACCATTCTATCTCTCTCCCTCTCTTTCAGCACCAGACCAGGGTTTTAGACAGCAGAAGGGATAAAGCAGCTATTGAAGCAGCTATTGAAGCAGCTATTGAAGCATTCCCAAAAGATCCCTACTTCTATTCAAAAAGGTTTTCCTCCTCCTCTGATGCTTTCAATTATTCATGACAGAGACCTTTCTACTGTTGTGTTGCAATCTCACACACACACACACACACGCACGCACGCACGCTCGCTCGCACGCACGCACGCACGCACGCACGCACGCACACACACACACACACACACACACACACACACACACACACACACACACACACACACACACACACACACACACACACACATAAAGCATATACACACTCTCTTTCCGGTGTTTATGTTTTGTATTTCTAAACAGGCTTTCATAAGCTATAACCTATATCCCATTCTTCCAGCTGGAAAAGTGCATTAATATCTGCAGACAGCTGGTGTTTCTTAGGACGGTTTGACTTGAACCAGGACAAATCTGGTCCTAATGGATGGTTCGGGTCAAAAGACCTTCTGACTTGTTGAACTCACTTGTTGCCTTGTGCTGATCATGTGCTCTGGGAGAAGTGTGTGTAGGAGGGATGTCAGAAATAACAGAAGGTTAGCTCCTGCGTGGATTTGTGGGTAAGAGCATGACATCACGGGTTCAAACACAAAAAGGTTCACAATCACATACTGAATATGTATGTTCTCGCTGTAAGTTATAACGCAGAAAATAAGTTACGTAAGTATTATTTAATGGGAAATCAGCGATTGGTACATTCATTTTTGAACTATTAAATATGATTTTGACCTCATGCATGGTCAAGCCTTGTATTCATAGCTCCGTCATTTGAGTGGTTCCCTTCCTTCCAGCCCCTAAAAAATCATCAGCTGTTTACCACAAAAGGCCTTCATTATTCCACTGCCTCTTCAACACATTCCTCTGGATCCCAGCCTCTGTAATACAGTATCACCCAGGACACACAGCTAATGAATATGGTAATACTTTGACCCTTGCAACTCCTGTGACTCAAAGCAGACAGAATCTGAATTAAATATGTCCGTGATTAAACTCTAAAATAATTTAATCAGGCCAATATGATAGAGGTCACCGAAGGCATCCACAGGGTCTCATAGAATTGTATGTGTGTGTGTGTGTGTGTGTGTTTGTGTGCGTGAGTATGAGTGAGTGAGTGTGTGTGTGTGTGTGTGTGTGTGTTTGTATGTGTGTGTGTTTATGTGTGTGTGTGTGTGTGCGTGTGTGTGTGTGTATGTATGTATGTGTGTTTGTGTGTGTGTGTGTGTGTGCGTCTATAACTGACTCAGGAGAGGTAACATAGTATCACAGTCAACATGCAGTCTGTTAACCTTTAAAACACTCCATTAAATATACACCAATGGGACTGGAGAAAGAGTTTTACCACAAAGATACAAGAGGCTACAGTCCACACACACACACCCACACACACCCACACACACACACACACACACACACACACACACACACACACACACCTGCCGGTATATGCTTGTGTGGGAGGTTCTGAATACTTAGCAGTAGCTTATAGCAATGGGATTAGCCTTTAGTTCGTTGGTGGGAGCATCTCCTCAGCCTCTAGGCTGTATCGTGTGTCTCTGTGTGTGATCCAGCACATCTTTATGTATTCTGTACAAAAATATAAATGCAAACAATTTCAAAATGTTCACTGAGTCCATCTCAGTTCATATGAGGAAACCAGTCAATAAAATAAAAAAAAATGATGGCTTAACACATGACTGGGAATACTGATACGCTGGTCACAGATAGCTTTTTAACAAACGGTAGGGGCATGGATCAGAAAACCCGGCAGTATCAGGTGTGACTACCTCTTGCCACGTGAAGTTTATCAGGCTGTTGATTGTGGCCTATGTAATGTTGTTCCACTCCTCTTCCACGGCTGTGTGAAGTTGCTGGATATTGGCGGGAACTGGAACACGCTGTCGTACACGTCGGCCCAGAGCATCCCGAACATGATCAATGGGTGACATGTCTGGAGAGTGCTCAGGTCATGGAAGAACTGGGACGTTTTCAGCTTCCAGGAATTGTGCACAGATCCTTGCGACATGGGGCCCTGCAATATCATGATCAAACATGAGGTGATGGTGGCAGATGAACGACTCGACAACGGGCCTCAGGATCTCGTCACGGTATCTCTGTGCATTTAAAATGCCATCCATCAAATGCAATTGTGTTCATTGTCCGTAGGTTATGCCTGCCCATACCATAACCCCACCACCACCACTGTTCACAACATTGACATCAGCAAACTGTTCGCCCACACAACGACATACACGTGGACATTCCTGCAGTCAGCATGCCAATTTCACTCCCCTCAAAATTATAGATGTTTGTGGCAATGTGTTTTTTTGACAAAACTGCACATTTTAGAGTGGACTTCTATTGTCCCAAGCACGAGTTGCACCTGCGTAATGATCATGCTGTGGATGGATTATCTTGGCAAAGGAGAAATGCTCAGTAACAGGGATGTAAACATATTTGTGCACAACATTTGAGAGAAATAAGCATTTTTTTGTGCGTGAGGAACATTTCTGGTATCGTTTATTTCAGCTCATGAAACATGGGACCAACACTTTAAATGTTGTGTTTATATTACGATTCAGTATAGAATGATGATGATATTTTTGTTCAGTGTGTGTCTGAGAGTGTGAATCCCTCTTTTTGTGTTCCTGTATCTCTGCTACCGTTTGGCTGACGAGCAGTGTACTAACCCTTCACACACACAAATAAACAATAAACACAAACACACACACACACAAATAAACACATTAACACAACAAAAACACATAAACAATAACCACAAACAAACACACAAATAAAAACACACAAACACATTAACATATAAACACACACACACATACACACACACACACACACCTAAACACATAAACATGTAAACTAGACGTTCAGTACTGTGGCAGAGAGACGTGACATCAGGCCTAGACGTTCAGTACTGTGGCAGAGAGGAGACGTGACATCAGGCCTAGACGTTCAGTACTGTGGCAGAGAGACGTGACATCGGGCCTAGACGTTCAGTACTGTGGCAGAGAGACGTGACATCAGGCCTAGACGTTCAGTACTGTGGCAGAGAGACGTGACATCGGGCCTAGACGTTCAGTACTGTGGCAGAGAGACGTGACATCGGGCCTAGACGTCCAGTACTGTGGCAGAGAGACGTGACATCAGGCCTAGACGTTCAGTACTGTGGCAGAGAGGAGACGTGACATCAGGCCTAGACATTCAGTACTGTGGCAGAGAGACGTGACATCGGGCCTAGACGTTCAGTACTGTGGCAGAGAGGAGACGTGACATCAGGCCTAGACGTTCAGTACTGTGGCAGAGAGGAGACGTGACATCAGGCCTAGACATTCAGTACTGTGGCAGAGAGACGTGACATCGGGCCTAGACGTTCAGTACTGTGGCAGAGAGACGTGACATCAGGCCTAGACGTTCAGTACTGTGGCAGAGAGACGTGACATCGGGCCTAAACGTTCAGTACTGTGGCAGAGAGACGTGACATCGGGCCTAGACGTTCAGTACTGTGGCAGAGAGACGTGACATCAGGCCTAGACGTTCAGTATTGTGGCAGAGAGATGTGACATCAGGCCTAGACATTCAGTACTGCGGCAGAGAGACGTGACATCAGGCCTAGACGTTCAGTACTTTGGCAGAGAGGAGACGTGACATCAGGCCTAGACGTTCAGTACTGTGGCAGAGAGGAGACGTGACATCAGGCCTAGACATTCAGTACTGTGGCAGAGAGACGTGAAATCGGGCCTAGACGTTCAGTACTGTGGCAGAGAGGAGACGTGACATCAGGCCTAGACGTTCAGTACTGTGGCAGAGAGACGTGACATCGGGCCTAGACGTTCAGTACTGTCGCATAGAGATGTGACATCAGGCCTAGACGTTCAGTACTGTGGCAGAGAGACGTGACATCAGGCCTAGACGTTCAGTACTGTGGCAGAGAGACGTGACATCGGGCCTAGACGTTCAGTGCTGTGGCAGAGAGGAGACGTGACATCAGGCCTAGACTTTCAGTACTGTGGCAGAGAGGAGACGTGACATCAGGCCTAGACATTCAGTACTGTGGCAGAGAGACGTGACATCGGGCCTAGACGTTCAGTACTGTGGCAGAGAGGAGACGTGACATCAGGCCTAGACGTTCAGTACTGTGGCAGAGAGACGTAACATCGGGCCTAGACGTGCAGTACTGTGGCATAGAGATGTGACATCAGGCCTAGACGTTCAGTACTGTGGCAGAGAGACGTGACATCGGGCCTAGACGTTCAGTACTGTGGCAGAGAGATGTGACATCAGGCCTAGACGTTCAGTACTGTGGCAGAGAGGAGACGTGACATCAGGCCTAGACGTTCAGTACTGTGGCAGAGAGACGTGACATCGGGCCTAGACGTTCAGTACTGTGGCAGAGAGACGTGACATCAGGCCTAGACGTTCAGTACTGTGGCAGAGAGACGTGACATCGGGCCTAGACGTTCAGTACTGTGGCAGAGAGACGTGACATCGGGCCTAGACGTCCAGTACTGTGGCAGAGAGACGTGACATCAGGCCTAGACGTTCAGTACTGTGGCAGAGAGGAGACGTGACATCAGGCCTAGACATTCAGTACTGTGGCAGAGAGACGTGACATCGGGCCTAGACGTTCAGTACTGTGGCAGAGAGGAGACGTGACATCAGGCCTAGACGTTCAGTACTGTGGCAGAGAGGAGACGTGACATCAGGCCTAGACATTCAGTACTGTGGCAGAGAGACGTGACATCGGGCCTAGACGTTCAGTACTGTGGCAGAGAGACGTGACATCAGGCCTAGACGTTCAGTACTGTGGCAGAGAGACGTGACATCGGGCCTAGACGTTCAGTACTGTGGCAGAGAGACGTGACATCGGGCCTAGACGTTCAGTACTGTGGCAGAGAAACGTGACATCAGGCCTAGACATTCAGTATTGTGGCAGAGAGATGTGACATCAGGCCTAGACATTCAGTACTGCGGCAGAGAGACGTGACATCAGGCCTAGACGTTCAGTACTTTGGCAGAGAGGAGACGTGACATCAGGCCTAGACGTTCAGTACTGTGGCAGAGAGGAGACGTGACATCAGGCCTAGACATTCAGTACTGTGGCAGAGAGACGTGACATCGGGCCTAGACGTTCAGTACTGTGGCAGAGAGGAGACGTGACATCAGGCCTAGACGTTCAGTACTGTGGCAGAGAGACGTGACATCGGGCCTAGACGTTCAGTACTGTGGCATAGAGATGTGACATCAGGCCTAGACGTTCAGTACTGTGGCAGAGAGACGTGACATCAGGCCTAGACGTTCAGTACTGTGGCAGAGAGATGTGACATCAGGCCTAGACGTTCAGTACTGTGGCAGAGAGACGTGACATCGGGCCTAGACGTTCAGTACTGTGGCAGAGAGACGTGACATCGGGCCTAGACGTTGAGTACTGTGGCAGAGAGACGTGACATCAGGCCTAGACATTCAGTATTGTGGCAGAGAGATGTGACATCAGGCCTAGACATTCAGTACTGCGGCAGAGAGACGTGACATCAGGCCTAGACGTTCAGTACTGTGGCAGAGAGGAGACGTGACATCGGGCCTAGACGTTCAGTACTGTGGCAGTCTGGAGCAGCTCTGAGAACTGAACGTTCACTTCAGACACAACACACAAACACAAACACACACACACACACACACACACACACACACACACCGTTCCATGTTTTAAGGCTTGGCTGGAACAGCGGTCTGTCATCTGAAGGAACCATGTGATACTGTTTGATAGACTGGAAGGAACCATGTGATACTGTGTGATAGACTGGAAGGAACCATGTGATGCTGTGTGATAGACTGGACACTGTGTGATAGACTGGAAGGAACCATGTGATACTGTGTGATAGACTGGAAGGAACCATGTGATACTGTGTGATAGACTGGAAGGAACCATGTGATACTGTGTGATAGACTGGAAGGAACCATGTGATACTGTGTGATAGACTGGAAGGAACCATGTGATACTGTTTGATAGACTAGATGCCACTGTGAACTGTCAACCTAGCCAGGGATACAGTGTGTGTGTGTGTGTGTGTGTGTACCTGCATGCATTCATTCCTTTGCTGTGTTTTTCTCTGATAGACTGGATCTCTGATAGACTGGATCTATGATAGACTGGATCTCTTATAGACTGGATCTCTAATAGACTGGATCTCTGATAGACTGGATCTATGATAGAATGGATCTATGATAGACTGGATCTCTGATAGACTGGATCTCTGATAGACTGGATCTCTGATAGACTGGATCTATGATAGACTGGATCTATGATAGACTGGATCTTTGATAGACTGGATCTATGATAGACTGGATCTCTGATAGAGTGGATCTATGATAGACTGGTTTTGGGAAACTGCAATAGAGGGTTTTGGGGCAGAGTGTATGTGTGTGTGTGTATGTGTGTGTGTGTGTGTGTGTGTGTGTGTGTGTGTGTGTGTGTGTGTGTGTGTGTGTGTGTGTGTGTGTGTGTGTGTGTGTGTGTGTGTGTGTGTGTGTTAATACCACTGTGTGATGGACTGAAAGCTAGTGTGTCGTATCAAACTAACCAGACTTACCGTAGAGAGTTGTGATGCACCGGCTACATTTACACAGGCAGCACAAATCTGATCTTTGCCCATTTACTATTAACTGTGATTGGTCCAAAAAACATTTTGAATTGGATTGATCTCTATAGCGGAAGACCAGTCTGGATTGGACTGTGATTGATCTCTATAGAGGAAGACCAGTCTGGATTGGACTGTGATTGATCTCTATAGCGGAAGACCAGTCTGGATTGGACTGTGATTGATCTCTATAGAGGAAGACCAGTCTGGATTGGACTGTGATTGATCTCTATAGAGGAAGACCAGTCTGGATTGGACTGTGATTGATCTCTATAGAGGAAGACCAGTCTGGATTGGACTGTGATTGATCTCTATAGCGGAAGACCAGTCTGGATTGGACTGTGATTGATCTCTATAGAGGAAGACCAGTCTGGATTGGACTGTGATTGATCTCTATAGCGGAAGACCAGTCTGGATTGGACTGTGATTGATCTCTATAGAGGAAGACCAGTCTGGATTGGACTGTGATTGATATCTCCAGTGGAAGACCAGTCTGGATTGGACTGTGATTGATCTATCCAGTGGAAGACCAGTCTGGATTGGACTGTGATTGATCTCTACAGAGGAAGACCATTCTGGTTTGGACTGTGATTGATCTCTAAAGTGGAAGACCAGTCTGAATTGGACTGTGATTGACTTCCTGTGTAAATACAGCCAGAGAGTCTCCGTTGTGCTCCACTGTGTGATCCAGGAAAGAAGACAGGTAACATAAAGTGACACAGAACAGTAGAAAGTAGCACCGCGGTTCCCAAGCTTGGGGTCGGGGTCCCCTGTGAACATTTGTTATCGAACAAATTACGTTTCTTTTTCTCTTGGAATTGGTGTAGAATACAGCAGTTTAGTGTCAAACAAAACACACTATTAGAATGGGGTTTTATGTCAGGTAGCCTTGGTTAAGAGAGTTGGGTCAGTAACCCAAAGGTCGCCGGTTCGAACCCGAGAGCGGACGAGGTGATAAATCTGCCGAGGTGCCCTTTGAGCAAAGACACTTAACCCTAATTGCTCCTGTAAGTTGCTCTGTGTGAGAGCATCTGGGAAATTACATACATGTACATTATCAAGTGTTGGGACAAGCCTGCAAGACCATTTAGTGAATATAAAACATATAAACATGAACTGGGGAATGTTCTAGTGTCAGGTTGAAGTTGTCTGCTGTAAAACTCCTGAAGTATCACAACACAAAACTAAAGTGCAACAACACATCTGGCATTACTAACGAGATTAAAAAAAGCAACATCCTCAGTATCTAAATAGATATGATAATTAGTAACGTTTACTTCTTTAAAGTAGAGTCACTTCAATGGCGGATTGTGTTTTAACACACACACACACACACACACACACAGGTGTGGATTCGCTAGTTGAGCATCTCACACATCAAGCAGACACATGTTCACACAGATGGTATCGTTATCTGGACGTGTGTGTGTGTGTTCTGACAGACGGTCTTATGATCTGGATGTGTGTGTGTATGTGTGTGTGTGCGTGTGTGTGTGTGTGTGTGTGTGTGTGTGTGTGTGTGTGTGTGTGTGTGTGTGTGTGTGCGTGTGTGTGTGCGTGTGTGTGTGTGTGTGTGCGTACGTGTGTTCTGACAGATGGTCTTATTATCTGGATGTGTGTGTGTGTGTGTGTGTGTGTGTGTGTGTGTGTGTGTGTGTGTGTGTGTGTGTGTGTGTGTGTGTGTGTGTGTGTGTGTGTGTGTGTGTGTGTGTGTGTGTGTGTGTGTGTGTGTGTGTGCGTGTGTTCAGACAGACGACCTCGTTACCTGGATGGGACCCAGCTGCTCCTGATGTAATTTTCCCAGTAGAACGAGGCCTTGTTCATTATGGATCAAATGGTGGACAACAGGTGTTTTTGGGAATGTAAATTAACACTTCCTATTGGACCAGCTCATCAGATGACACTATCTCTACTGCACTCCACACTTCCCTTTCCCACCTGGAAAAATGGGAAACCTATGTACTGTATGTAGGAAAAGGAGGGCCGAACAGGCCCCCATTAACATCGATGGGACTGTAGTGGAGTGGGTCGAGAGTTTCAAGTTCCGTGGTGTCCACATCACCAATGAACTATCATGGTCCAAACACACCCAAGACAGTCATGAAGAGGGCAAGACAACACCTTTTCCCCCTCAGGAGACTGAAAAGATTTGGCATGGGTCCCCAGATCCTCAAAAAGTTATACAGCTGCACCATCGAGAGCATCCTGACCGGTTGCATCACTGCCTAGTATGGCAACTGATCGGTATCTGACGTAAGGCACTACAGAGGGTAGTGTATACGGCCCAGTACATCACTGAGGCTGAGCTTCCTGCCATCCAGGACCTCTATACCAGGCGGTGTCAAAGGAAGGCCCAAAAAAGTGTCAAAGACTCCAGTCATCCAAATCATAGACTGTTCTCTCTGCTACCGCATGGCAAGCGGTACCGGAGTGCCAAGTCTGAGATCAAAAGGCTCAGCTTCTACTCCCAAGCCATCAGACTGCTTAACAATTATTCAAATGGCCACTATTTACAGTGCCTTACAAAAGTTTTCACCCCCCATGGCATTTTTCCTATTTTGTTGCATTACAACCTGTAATATAATTTACATTTTAATTTGGATTTTATGTAATGGACATACACATAAAAGTCCACATTGGTGAATTGAAATTTAAAAAAATACTTGTTTCAAACAATCGAAAAAATTAAAAAACGAAAAGTGGTGAGTGCATATGTATTCACCCCCTTTGCTATGAAGCCCCTAAATATGATCTGGTTCAACCAATTACCTTCAGAACTCAAATAATTTGTTAAATAAAGTCCAGCTGTAATATATGCAATATAAGTGTCACATGATCAGTCACATGATGTCAGTATACATGCATCTGTTCTGAAAGGCCACAGAGTACGTAACACCACCAAGCAAGTGGCACTATGAAGACCAAGGAGCTTTCCAAACAGGTCAGGGACAAAGTTGTGGAGAAGTACAGATCAGGGTTGGGTTATAAAAAAAGATCTGAATCTTTGAACATCCCACAGAGCGTATATTAAATCCATTATAATAAAATGGAAAGAATATGGCACCACAATAAACCTGCCAAGAGAGGGCCACCACCCACCAAAACTCACGAACCAGACAATGAGGGCATTAATCAGAGGCAACAAGGAGACCAAAATGTTTAAAAACCTCTTTGGGTAGGGGGCAGTATTTTGATGTCCGGATGAAAAGCGTGCCCAAAGTAAACTGCCTGTTACTCAGGCCCAGAAGCTATGATATGCATATAATTGGTAGATTTGGATAGAAAACACTCTAAAGTTTCTGAAATTGTTAACATAATGTCTATGAATATAACAGAACTGATATGGCAGGCGAAACCCCGAGGACAAACCATCCCCCAAAAAATAAATTTTCATCCTACCACTGTTTCCAATGGCTGTCATTTTTATCATCAGGCAAAAAATACTCCCAGATTGCAGTTCCTAGGGCTTCCACGATGTCAACAGTCTTTAGAAAGAGTTTCATGCTTGTTTTAGGAAAAATAAGCTAGAAATTGTAGTTTTTCTAGGAGAGCGCATTCTTTGTTGTTTATCTCCGGTAAAGACAATAATGATTCTCCGTCTTAAAATGTATCATTTATTTACGTATTAGGGTACCTGAGGTTTGATTATAAACGTTGTTTGACTTGTTTGGAGAAGTTTACTGGTACCGTTTGGGATTCATTTTGTATGTATTTTGATGGAGGGAAACTGGGTGGATTATTGACTGAAGCGCGCCAGATAAACTGAGTTTTTGGGGATATAAAGAAGGACATTATCAAACAAAAGGACCATTTGTGATGTATCTGGGACCTTTTGGAGTGCAAACAGAAGAAGATCATCAAAGGTAAGCCATTTCTTATATTGCTATTTTTGACTTTCGTGGCGCACCTGCTTTGTTGAAATATGTTTTTCATGGATTTGTATGCGGGGTGCTGTCCTCAGATGGTCGCATGGTGTGTTTTCGCCGTAAAGCCTTTTCGAAATCTGACACAGCAGCTGGATTAACAAGAAGTTAAGCTTTATTTTGATGCATAACACGTGTGTTTTCATGAATGTTAAATATTTATATTTTTGCAATTTGTATTTCGCGCTCTGCAATTTCACCGGATGTTGTCGAGGCCATAATTAACATCCGTCATTTTTCTGATTATTTATTTGTATTGCGCGTCCTCCAAGTTCCCCGGAAGTTGTCGACAGGTGCACGTCTAACCCCAAGTTCCCCGGAAGTTGTCGACAGGTGCACGTCTAACCCCAAGTTCCCCGGAAGTTGTTGACAGGTGCACGTCTAACCCCAATTTCCAGGGTGTAAGGCAACACAACACACACACACACTTGGAAAAATACCAAGTGGGTGAATACTTTCACAAGCCACTGTACATTGACCCCCTTTTGTTTTTACACAGCTGCTACTCTGTGGTGATGATGATGATCATGGCGATATTAATGATGAGGATGATGATGTTGGTGATGAAGGTGGTGATGATAATGGCGATATTAATGATGAGGATGATGATGTTGGTGATGAAGGTGGTGATGATGATGACGATATTAATGATGATGATGATGATAGTGGTGATGAAGATGGTGGTGATGAGGATGATGATGATATTAATATTAATGATGTTGACGATGATATTAATGATGATATTAATGATGATGGTGATGATGATGATGAAGGTGGTGAGGATTTTTCCCATTTGTCCCTTCTTCTCTTCACTTTCCGTTTCCTCCCTTCATTTCCTCCCTCCCTGCCTCATCTCTTCCTTCCCTGCCTCATCTATTCCCTCCCTCCCTGCCTCATCTCTTCCCTCCCTGCCTCATCTCTTCCCTCCCTGCCTCATCTTTTCCCTCCCTCCCTGCCTCATCTCTTCCCTCTCTGCCTCATCTCTTCCCTCCCTGCCTCATCTCTTCCCTCCCTCCTATGATACTTCCATCTATGTTTAGTAGAGGCAGACCAACAAACTCCACCTCCCAAATGTTTAAGGATGAAGCATTATCAGGCACCCAAGCATGAAGACACCACATGGACTATTTGACTTCATTTTGGCCAGTTATCTGTATTTTCAGGGACACACCATTGGCTCTCCTGATTTTCTGCTCTCCTAAAAACATCAGAGAAAATTGGTTAGTGAGAATATCCATAAAAAAAATCTATTAGCCTATTCAGTAAATGATGTACTGAAAGTAAATAACACACACATGCATTCATAACTATATTCTCAATCAATCATATTGATTTGATTGATTACTATGCACCTCCAGATATAAGGTGTGCGTGTGTGTGTCCGTGTGCGTTTGTGTGTTTTCTTGGTGACCTGGAGCGATATTGATTCTTCATACATCATGTATTTAACCTTCAACTTTCAATCAATTTGTTTTAATGTATCAGTTTGTTTGTATGCCGCCGTTGGCAAGTCTTTGTCATTCACAAAATCGCTGTTTTCTCAAACACACACACACACACACACACACACACACACACACACACACACACACACACACACACACACACAATTCCATTTACGAGATTTATTGGCATGGAAACATATGTTAACATTGCCAAAGCAAGTGAAATAGATGATAAACAAAAGTGAAACAAACAATAAAAAGTGATCAGTAAACAAAATAATAAAGACAATTGAAATGTCGATATACAGTGTTGTAATGATATGCACATTTTTAAAGTACAAAATGGAAAATAAATAAATGTAAATATAGTTTGTATTTACAATGGTGTTTGTTCTTCACTGGTTGCCCTTTTCTCGTGGCAACAGGTCACAAATCTGGCTAAAGTGATGACACACTGTGTTATTTCACCCAGTAGATATGGGAGTATATCAAAATTGGATTTGTTTTCAAATTCTTTGTGGATCTTTGTAATCTGAGGGAAATATGTCTCTCTAATATGGTCTTACATTGGGCTGGAGGTTAGGAAGTGCAGCTCAGTTTCCACCTCATTTTGTGGGCAGTGAGCACATAGCCTGTCTTCTCTTGAGAGCCATGTCTGCCTACGGCGGCCTTTCTCAATAGCAAGGCTATTCTCACTGAGTCTGTACATAGTCAAAGCTTTCCTTAAGTTTGGGTCAGTCACAGTGGTCAGGTATTCTGCCACTGTGTACTCTCTGTGTAGGGCCAAAAAGCATTCTAGTTTGCTCTGTTTTTTTGGTTAATTCTTTCCAATGTGTCAAGTAATTATTTTTTGGTTTTCTCATGATTTGGTTGCGTCTTATTGTGTTGCTGTCCTGGGGCTCTGTGTGGTGTGTTTATGTTTGTGAGCAGAGCCCCAGGACCATTTGCTTAGGGGATTCTTCACCAGGTTCATCTCTCTGTAGGTGATGGCTTTGTTATGGAAGGTTTGGGAATTGCTTCCTTTTAGATGGTTGTAGAATTTAACGTCTATTTTCTGGATGTTGATAATTAGTAGGTATCAGCCTAATTCTGTTCTGCATGCATTATTTGGTGTTTCACATTTTACAACGGATATTTTTCAGGATTCTGCATGCAGAGTCTCAATTTGGTGTTTGTCCCATTTAGTGAATTATTGGTTGGTGAGCGGACCCCAGACCTAACAAACATAAAGGCCAATGGGTTCTGTAACTGATTCATGTATTTTTAGCCAGATCCTAATTAGTATGTCAAATTTTATGTTCCTTTTGATGGCATAGAAGTCCCTTCTTGCCTTGCCTCTCAGCTCGTTCACAGACTTGCTATAAGTTACCTGTGGTGCTGATGTTTAGGGCAAGGTATGTATAGTTTTTTTGTGTGCTCTAGGGCAACGGTGTCTAGATGGAATTTGTATTTGTGGTCTTTGCGACTGGACCTTTTTTGGAACACCATTATTTTTGTCTAACTGAGATTCACTGTCAGGACTCAGGTCTGACAGAATCTGTGCAGAAGATCTAGGTGCTGCTATAGGACCTCCTTGGTTTGGAACAGATCTAGGTGCTGCTGTAGGACCTCCTTAGTTGGGAACAGATCTAGGTGCTGCTGTAGGACCTCCTTGGTTGGGGACAGATCTAGGTGCTGCTGTAGGACCTCCTTGGTTGGGAACAGATCTAGGTGCTGCTGTAGGCCCTCCTTGGTTGGGGACAGATCTAAGTGCTGCTGTAGGCCCTCCTTGGTTGGGAACAGATCTAGGTGCTGCTGTAGGACCTCCTTGGTTGGGAACAGATCTAGGTGCTGCTGTAGGACCTCTTTGGTTGGGAACAGATTGAGGTGCTGCTGTAAGACCTCCTTGGTTGGGAACAGATCTAGGTGCTGCTGTAGGACCTCCTTGGTTGGGGACAGATCTAGGTGCTGCTGTAGGCCCTCCATGGTTGGGAACAGATCTAGGTGCTGCTGTAGGCCCTCCTTGGTTGGTGACAGAAGCACCAGATCATCAGGAAACAGTGGACATTTGACTTCAGATTCTAGTAGGGTGAGACCGGGTGCTGCAGACTGATCCAGTGCCCTCGCCAATTCATCAATATATATGTTGAAGACGAGGGGGCTTAAGCTGCATCCCTGTCTCACCCCACGACCCTGTGTGAAGAAATGTGTGTTTTTTGCCAATTTTAATCGTACACTTGTTGTTTGTTTACATGGATTTTTTTATGTGTTATTTATATGTTTTTTCCCCAACACCATTCCATCAATTTGTACAGGAGACCCTCATGCCAAACTGAGTGAAAGCTGTCTTGAAATCAGCAAAGTATATGAAGACTTTACCTCATTTTTGGTTTGTTTGTTGGCCCATTAAGGTGTGCAGGTTGAATATGTGGTCTGTTGTACGGTAATTTGGTAAAAAAAAAAGACAATTTGACATTTGCTCAGTACATTGTTTTCGCTGAAGAAATATACGAGTCTGCTGTTAATGACAATGCAGAGGATTTTCCCAAGGTTACTGTTGACGCATATCCCACGGTAGTTATTGGGGTCAAATTTGTCTCCACTTTTATGGATTGTGGTGATCAGTCTTTGGTTCCAAATATTGGGGAAGATGCCAGAGCTGAAAATGATGTTAAAGAGTTTAAGTATAGCCAATTGGAATTTGTGGTCTGTGTATTTGATCATTTAATTGAGGATACCAACAACCCTACAGGTCTTTTTGGGTTGGAGGGTTTGTATTTTGTCCTGTAGTTCATTCAATGTAATTGTAGAATCCAGTGTGTTCTGGTAGTCTTTAATAGTTGATTCTAAGATTTATATTTGATCATGTGTATGCTTTTGCTGTTTATTCTTTGTTATAGAGCCAAAAAGATTGGAGAAGTGGTTTACCCATACATCTCCTTTTTGGATAAATAACTCTTCGTGTTGTTGTTTGTTTAGAGTTTTACAATTGTCCCAGAAGTGGTTAGATTCTATAGATTCTTCAATTACATTGAGCTGATTTCTGACCAGTATTTCTGTATTGGTTTTAGTGATTCACCATAGTGAAGGCGTAGACTCAGGTTTTCCGGGTCTCTATGTTTTTGGTTGGACAGGTTTCTCAATTTCTGTCTTAGGTTTTTGCATTCTTCATCAAACCATTTGTCATTGATGTTCATTTTCTTCGGTTGACTGTTTACATTCGTTTCTTCACATTTTCTTGTATTTATTGGGAAGCTGAGAGGTCAAATATACAATGTAGTTTTTCTTCTGCTAAGTTCACACCTTCACTGTTATAGAACGGATTGAATTTGTTGATGCCTTGTATTTTTTGGTAGATTTCCACAATCATTTCCTTCCATCTATTGCATTTCTTCATATTATTCCGTTCCTTTGGCTTTGATGCCTCATGATAGAGGATAGCTCTGTTCAAGTAGAGTGTGATTTTGCTGTGATCTGAGAGGGTTGTCAGTGAACTGACTGTGAATGCCATGAGTGTATCTCTCTCTCTCTCTCTCTCTCTCTGTCTTTATAACATCAGACCCACAGGAGCCGACACGGACCGTAGGGTCACTTCCTCATACCCATAATCCTCAGCGAGAGGTCAGGGGTCAGGCACTAATACCTTTAGTTGTGTCTCTGAGGAAGTGGTCTGTTTTGAGAAACAGAAGAGTTAGAACCACAAGGTCGATGAGAACTATAACACAGAGGAAACTGAGGGGTCGGAAAAACAAACACACACACACAGATACACACAAACGCACACACACGCACACACACACACACACACACGCACACACACACGCACACGTCTGTGTGCGTGCATGTGTTTGTGCGCATGCATGCGTGTGTACGTTTGTGTGTATCTGTGTGTGTGTGTGAGCTACTGTGTGAGCTACTGATACTGAATCTGTCTCTAAAACTCTGTCATTGATAGTTGATCTGACAGTACCATCTGGTTCAGTGAACTAAAACAGCTCAGTGTTTCATCTGAACACTTTTGAAATGCATCAAGTTAAACACCTTTCATTTATTGTCTTTGAAACAATTAGGTCAGACAAGTTTGTCATCTCAGACAATATCCTTACCGCGTTCCAAATGGCTCCCTGTTCCCTGTATAGTGCATTCCTTTTGACCAGGGAATAGGGCGCTATTTTGTAGAGAAAAGAGCTGTTGTAATGTTTTAATATGGTCAGGCACTCTAGAATCCATGTGATATTGTCAATATTTTCAGGCACTCTATAATCTTTTAAGTTTATTTCATAATGTCAGGCACTCTAGAATCTTTGTGATATATTTAATATGGTCAGGGACTCTAGAATCCTTGTGATATCTTTAATATGGTCAGGGACTCTAGAATCCTTGTGATATCTTTAATATGGTCAGGGACTCTAGAATCCTTGTGATATATTTAATATGGTCAGGGACTCTAGAATCCTTGTGATATATTTAATATGGTCAGGGACTCTAGAATCCTTGTGATATATTTAATATGGTCAGGGACTCTAGAATCCTTGTGATATCTTTAATATGGTCAGGGACTCTAGAATCCTTGTGATATCTTTAATATGGTCAGGGACTCTAGAATCCTTGTGATATCTTTAATATGGTCAGGGACTCTAGAATCCTTGTGATATATTTCATATGGTCAGGGACTCTAGAATCCTTGTGATATCTTTAATATGGTCAGCCACTCGAATCCTTGTGATAGTTTTCATATTGTCAGCCACTCTAGAATCCTTGTGATATCTTTAATATGGTCAGCCACTCTAGAATCCTTGTGATATCTTTAATATGGTCAGCCACTCTAGAATCCTTGTGATATATTTAATATGGTCAGGGACTCTAGAATCCTCGTGATATCTTTAATATGGTCAGTGACTCTAGAATCCTTATGATATATTTAAAATGGTCAGGGACTCTAGAATCCTTGTGATAGTTTTCATATTGTCAGCCACTCTAGAATCCTTGTGATATCTTTAATATGGTCAGCCACTCTAGAATCCTTGTGATATCTTTAATATGGTCAGCCACTCTAGAATCCTTGTGATATCTTTAATATGGTCAGCCACTCTAGAATCCTTGTGATATCTTTAATATGGTCAGCCACTCTAGAATCCTTGTGATATCTTTAATATGGTCAGGGACTCTAGAATCCTCGTGATATCTTTAATATGGTCAGTGACTCTAGAATCCTTATGATATATTTAAAATGGTCAGCCACTCTAGAATCCTTGTGATATCTTTAATATGGTCAGCCACTCTAGAATCCTTGTGATATATTTAATATGGTCAGGGACTCTAGAATCCTTGTGATATCTTTAATATGGTCAGTGACTCTAGAATCCTTATGATATATTTAAAATGGTCAGGGACTCTAGAATCCTTGTGATATATGTAATATGGTCAGGGACTCTAGAATCCTTGTGATATATTTAAAATGGTCAGGGACTCTAGAATCCTTGTGATACATTTCATATGGTCAGGGACTCTAGAATCCTTGTGATATCTTTAATATGGTCAGGGACTCTAGAATCCTTGTGATATCTTTAATATGGTCAGGGACTCTAGAATCCTTGTGATATCTTTAATATGGTCAGGGACTCTAGAATCCTTGTGATATATTTAATATGGTCAGGGACTCTAGAATCCTCGTGATATCTTTAATATGGTCAGCCACTCTAGAATCCTTGTAATAATGTTGATATGGTCAGGAACTCTAGAATCCTTGTGATAGTTTTAATATGGTCAGGAACTCTAGAATCCTTGTGAGAATTTTGATATGGTCAGTAACTCTAGAATCCTTGTGATATATTTAATATGGTCAGGAACTCTAGAATCCTTGTGATAATTTTGATATGGTCAGGAACTCTAGAATCCTTGTGATAATGTTAATATGGTCAGGAACTCTAGAATCCTTGTGATAATTTTGATATGGTCAGGAACTCTAGAATCCTTGTGATTTATTTAAAATGGTCAGGAACACTAGAATCCTTGTGATAATTTTGATATGGTCAGGAACTAGAATCCTTGTGATAATTTTGATATGGTCAGGAACTCTAGAATCCTTGTGATAATTTTGATATGGTCAGGAACTCTAGAACCCTTGTGATATCTCTAGTATGATTTGTTTACAGATTCAAGAATCAACAGTATTGTCATGTACTGTCATGTTGTGTCTTGTCTCTGTCCTTTCCCTTCACCCTGTCTCCCTCTGCTGGTCGTTGTTAGGTTACCTTTTCTCCCCCTCTTTTCCCCCAGCTGTGCCTTGTCTCCTCCTAACCACCTCGTCACCCCTTTTCCCACCTGTTCCCTTTTTCCCTCTGATTAGTCCCCTATATCTCTCTCTGTTTTTGTTCCTGTCCTTGTCGGATTCTTGTTTGTTGTGTTTCATGCCTGAACCAGACTGTCGTCATGTTTGCTGTAACCTTGTCTTGTCCTGTCGGAATCTGCCGGTCCGTCTGAGCCTACCTATGTTTGGTAATTAAAGAAGCTCTGTTTAAGTTAATTCGCTTTTGGGTCCTCATTCACGCACCGTAACAGAAGAATCCGACCAAGAATGGACCCAGCGACTTCGGATCCTCTCCACTCAGCCGTCGGGATCCAGGGAGCGATGCTAGGCAGACACGAGCAGGAAGTGTCTGCTGCTCGACATGCCGTTGAGACCCTGGCCACCCAAGTCTCCAACCTCACAGAACAGGTTCACCATCTCCGCCTCGATCCACCGGCCACTTCCAGGGTTTTCGAATCTCCGGAGCCCAGAATCAATAACCCGCCGTGTTACTCTGGGGAGCCCACTGAATGCCGCTCGTTCCTCACCCAGTGTGATATTGTGTTTTCTCTCCAGCCCAACACTTACTCCAGGAGCACTGCTCGTGTCGCCTACGTCATATCTCTCCTTATTGGACGGGCTCGTGAGTGGGGCACGGCAATCTGGGAGGCAAGGGCTGAGTGTACTAACCAGTATCAGGACTTTAAGGAGGAGATGATACGGGTTTTTGATCGATCTGTTTTTGGGGAGGAGGCTTCCAGGGCCCTGTCTTCCCTATGTCAAGGCAATCGATCCATAACAGACTACTCTATTGAGTTTCGCACTCTTGCTGTCTCCAGTGGCTGGAACGAGCCGGCCTTGCTCGCTCGTCTTCTGGAGGGTCTCCGCGCAGAGGTAAAGGATGAGATTCTCTCCCGGGAGGTTCCTTCCAGCGTGGATTCCTTGATTGAACTCGCTATTCGCATTGAGCGACGGGTTGATCTTCGTCACCGAGCTCGTGGAGAGGAGCTCGCGCTCTCCGTCGCCCCCCTCTCCGCATCACTACCATCTTCCTCTGCCGGCTCGGGTGCTGAGCCCATGCAGCTGGGAGGTATCCGCATCTCGACTAAGGAGAGGGAACGGAGAATCACCAACCGCCTCTGTCTCTATTGCGGTTCCGCTGGTCATTTTGTCACTTCATGTCCAGTAAAAGGCCAGAGCTCGTCAGTAAGCGGAGGGCTACTGGTGAGCGCTACTACTCCTGTCTCTCCTTCCATTAATTGGTCTAGTAATTCTATCCTCTCCTGGAACGTCTCTTGTCATGTGAAATGTTTAATGTCTGCTATCCCTCCTGTTTCCTCTGTCTCTTCTTCACAGGAGGAGCCTGGTGATTTGACAGGGGTGCCGGAGGAATATCACGATCTGCGCACGGTGTTCAGTCGGTCCAGGGCCACCTCTCTTCCTCCACACCGGTCGTATGATTGTAGTATTGATCTCCTTCCGGGAACCACCCCCCCCCCCCGGGGTAGACTATACTCTCTGTCGGCTCCCGAACGTAAGGCTCTCGAAGATTATTTGTCTGTACCTCTTGACGCCGGTACCATAGTCCCCTCCTCCTCTCCCGCCGGAGCGGGGTTTTTTTTTGTCAAGAAGAAGGACGGGTCTCTGCGCCCCTGCATAGATTATCGAGGGCTGAATGACATAACAGTGAAGAATCGTTATCCGCTTCCTCTTATGTCTTCAGCCTTCGAGATCCTGCAGGGAGCCAGGTTTTTTACTAAGTTGGACCTTCGTAACGCTTACCATCTCGTGCGCATCAGGGAGGGGGACGAGTGGAAGACAGCGTTTAACACTCCGTTAGGGCACTTTGAATACCGGGTTCTTCCTTTCGGCCTCGCTAACGCTCCAGCTGTCTTTCAGGCATTAGTCAATGATGTCCTGAGAGACATGCTGAACATCTTTGTTTTCGTTTACCTTGACGATATCCTGATTTTTTCACCGTCACTCCAGATTCATGTTCAGCACGTTCGACGTGTCCTCCAGCGCCTTTTAGAGAATTGTCTTTTTGTGAAGGCTGAGAAGTGCACTTTTCATGCCTCCTCCGTCACATTTCTCGGTTCTGTTATTTCCGCTGAAGGCATTAAGATGGATCCCGCTAAGGTCCAAGCTGTCATTGATTGGCCCGTCCCTAAGTCACGCGTCGAGCTGCAGCGCTTTCTCGGCTTCGCGAACTTCTATCGTCGTTTCATCCGTAATTTCGGTCAGGTGGCAGCTCCTCTCACAGCCCTTACTTCTGTCAAGACGTGCTTTAAGTGGTCCGTTTCCGCCCAGGGAGCTTTTGATCTCCTCAAGAATCGTTTTACATCCGCTCCTATCCTTGTTACACCTGACGTCTCTAGACAGTTCGTTGTCGAGGTTGACGCGTCAGAGGTGGGCGTGGGAGCCATTCTTTCTCAGCGCTCCCTCTCTGACGACAAGGTCCACCCATGCGCGTATTTTTCTCATCGCCTGTCGCCGTCGGAACGTAACTATGATGTGGGTAACCGCGAACTGCTCGCCATCCGGTTAGCCCTAGGCGAATGGCGACAGTGGTTGGAGGGGGCGACCGTTCCTTTTGTCGTTTGGACTGACCATAGGAACCTTGAGTACATCCGTTCTGCCAAACGACTTAATGCGCGTCAGGCGCGTTGGGCGCTGTTTTTCGCTCGTTTCGAGTTCGTGATTTCTTATCGTCCGGGCTCTAAGAACACCAAGCCTGATGCTTTGTCTCGTCTCTTCAGTTCTTCAGTAGCCTCCACTGACCCCGAGGGGATTCTCCCTGAGGGGCGTGTTGTCGGGTTGACTGTCTGGGGAATTGAGAGGCAGGTAAAACAAGCGCTCACTCACACTCCGTCGCCGCGCGCTTGTCCTAGGAACCTTCTTTTCGTTCCCGTTCCTACTCGTCTGGCCGTTCTTCAGTGGGCTCACTCTGCCAAGTTAGCCGGCCACCCTGGCGTTCGGGGTACGCTTGCTTCCATTCGCCAGCGTTTTTGGTGGCCCACCCGGGAGCATGACACGCGTCGTTTCGTGGCTGCTTGTTCGGTCTGCGCGCAGACTAAGTCCGGTAACTCTCCTCCTGCCGGCCGTCTCAGGCCGCTTCCTATTCCCTCTCGACCGTGGTCTCACATCGCCTTAGATTTTGTCACCGGACTGCCTTCGTCAGCGGGGAAGACTGTTATTCTTACGGTTGTCGATAGGTTCTCTAAGGCGGCTCATTTCATTCCCCTTGCTAAGCTTCCTTCTGCTAAAGAGACGGCACAAATCATCATCGAGAATGTTTTCAGAATTCATGGCCTTCCGTCAGACGTCGTTTCGGACAGAGGTCCGCAATTCACGTCTCAATTTTGGAGGGAGTTTTGCCGTTTGATTGGGGCTTCCGTCAGTCTCTCTTCCGGCTTTCACCCCCAGTCTAACGGTCAAGCAGAACGGGCCAATCAGACTATTGGTCGCATCTTACGCAGTCTTTCTTTTCGTAACCCTGCGTCTTGGTCAGAACAGCTCCCCTGGGCAGAATACGCCCACAACTCGCTTCCTTCGTCTGCGACCGGGCTATCTCCTTTTCAGAGTAGCCTCGGGTACCAGCTTCCGCTGTTCTCATCTCAGTTCGCCGAGTCCAGCGTCCCCTCCGCTCAGGCTTTTGTCCAACGTTGCGAGCGCACCTGGAAGAGGGTCAGGTCTGCACTTTGCCGTTATAGGACGCAGACTGTGAGGGCTGCTAATAAGCGTAGAACTAAGAGTCCTAGATATTGTCGCGGTCAGAGAGTTTGGCTCTCCACTCAGAACCTTCCCCTTAAGACGGCTTCTCGCAAGTTGACCCCGCGGTTCATTGGTCCGTTCCGTATTTCTCGGGTCATTAATCCTGTCGCAGTTCGACTTCTTCTTCCGCGATACCTTCGTCGCGTCCACCCGGTCTTCCATGTCTCCTGCATCAAGCCCGTCCTTCGCGCCCCCGCTCGTCTTCCCCCCCCCCCCCCCCATCCTTGTCGAGGGCGCACCCATCTACAGGGTCCGTAGAATTTTGGACATGCGTCCTCGGGGCCGTGGTCACCAGTACCTCGTAGATTGGGAGGGGTACGGTCCTGAGGAGAGGAGTTGGGTTCCCTCTCGGGACGTGCTGGACCGTGCGCTGATCGAGGATTTCCTCCGTTGCCGCCAGGTTTCCTCCTCGAGTGCGCCAGGAGGCGCTCGGTGAGTGGGGGGGTACTGTCATGTACTGTCATGTTGTGTCTTGTCTCTGTCCTTTCCCTTCACCCTGTCTCCCTCTGCTGGTCGTTGTTAGGTTACCTTTTCTCCCCCTCTTTTCCCCCAGCTGTGCCTTGTCTCCTCCTAACCACCTCGTCACCCCTTTTCCCACCTGTTCCCTTTTTCCCTCTGATTAGTCCCCTATATCTCTCTCTGTTTTTGTTCCTGTCCTTGTCGGATTCTTGTTTGTTGTGTTTCATGCCTGAACCAGACTGTCGTCATGTTTGCTGTAACCTTGTCTTGTCCTGTCGGAATCTGCCGGTCCGTCTGAGCCTACCTATGTTTGGTAATTAAAGAAGCTCTGTTTAAGTTAATTCGCTTTTGGGTCCTCATTCACGCACCGTAACAAGTATGGAGTCTGTACGTGAGTATTGTGGAGTAGTCAGTGGAGTGGAATGTGTGTGTTTGTGCGTGTGTGTGTGTGAATGTGTGTGTGTGTGTGTGTATGTGATCTGTGCAGTGGAAGAATAACCATGTTAGTGAGAGGAAGCAGAAAGACTTCATCTGTCACTCTGTATCCCTTACACACATGGTCTGACAGGGCGCAAAGGCTGTCAGCACACACACACACACACACACACACACACACACACACACACACACACACACACAAATGCTTGAATGTTATGTCTAACGACAACAAATACTATGTCTTTAAGACTGTTTGACTAGGGTGTGGGGTATATTATTGGAAACTTTCAACGTTTATCAGCAAACCACCAGAATGTTGGTATCTTTCAAGGATTTTATGTTACGCATCACAAGACATTTAGCGGCTCTTTTGGGTACTTCAGATTATTATTATTAGAGCAGCAGGTAGCCTAGTGGTTAGAGAGGCAGGTAGTCTAGTGGTTAGAGAGGCAGGTTGTCTAGTGGTTAGAGAGGCAGGTAGCCTAGTGGTTAGAGAGACAGCTAGCCTAGTGGTTAGAGAGGCAGGTAGTCTAGTGGTTAGAGAGACAGGTAGTCTAGTGGTTAGAGAGGCAGGTAGCCTAGTGGTTAGAGAGGCAGGTCGCCTAGTGGTTAGAGAGACAGGTAGTCTAGTGGTTAGAGAGGCAGGTAGCCTAGTGGTTAGAGAGGCAGGTAGCCTAGTGGTTAGAGAGACAGGTAGTCTAGTGGTTAAAGAGGCAGGTAGCCTAGTGGTTAGAGAGGCAGGTAGCCTAGTGGTTAAAGAGGCAGGTAGCCTAGTGGTTAGAGAGGCAGGTAGCCTAGTGGTTAGCATGTTGGATCAGTAACCCAAAGGTTGCTGGGTCATGTCACCAAGTTGACACAGTAAAATCTGTTGTTCTGCCCCTGAACAAGGCAGTGAACCCATTGTTCCCCAGTCGGCCGTGATTGTGAATTAGAGTTGGTTCATAACTGACTTGACTAGTTCAAATAAAGAAAATCACGTTATTTTCTCTGGACATTTCACGTGACAAATATTAAATCATTAAATAACATGATAAAAAAATATATGTGGAATGACAAAGTTATAAGACATGATGATAAATATAAACCATCAACTTCAATGGTGAATACTATTGGTGTTTATCACGAGGGTTTCAACTTAGTGAATACTATTGGTGTTTAATATGAGGGTATCAACTTAGTGAATACCATTGGGGTTTAATATGAGGGTTTCAGCTTAGTGAATACCATTGGGGTTTAATATGAGGGTATCAACTTAGTGAATACTATTGGTGTTTAATATGAGGGTATCAACTTAGTGAATACTATTGGTGTTTAATATGAGGGTATCAACTTAGTGAATACCATTGGTGTTTAATATGAGGGTTTCAACTTAGTGAATACTACAAATGACACATGGAATTGTTTTAAGACGATCATACCGCGGATCGTTTAGCTTTTGGATGTGGAATGTTGCCATTGCTGATTAGATGTGTTTTTCTTTAATATGGCTTGAATCATATATTCTGTCTACCAGAAACACACAGACACTATGGACACAGATGAAATAATGAATATTATCGTTTGGACTCACCTACTCATTCAAGGGTTTGTCTTTATTTTTAATATTTTCTACATTGTAGAATAATCAAAACTATGACATAAAACATATGGAATCATGTAGTAACCAAAAAAGTGTTAAACAAATCAAAACATATGTAATACTTTAGATTCTTCAAAGTTGCCACCCTTTGCCTTGATGACTGTTTCCCCTGGAGCTGCAGGGGATTTAATAAGGGTGATGGAGTCCTTTATCTGGCTATGGAGCTGTCCCTCTTTCTCTCAACCTCATCCCTCCCTCCCCCTCCCTCACTCCCATCACACCCACTTCCTCCCTTCTCCTCTCAGCTCAGGCTGATCACTCCCATCACATCAACTTCCTCCCCTCTCCTCTCAGCTCAGGCTGATCACTCCCAATACATCAACTTCCTCCCCCTTTCTCTCAGCTCAGGCTGATCACTCGTATCACATCAACTTCCTCCCTTCTCCTCTCAGCTCAGGCTGATCACTCCCATCACATCAACTTCCTCTCCTTCTCCTCTCAGCTCAGGCTGATCACTCCCATCACATCAACTTCCTCTCCTTCTCCTCTCAGCTCAGGCTGATCACTTCCATCACATCAACTTCCTCCCTTTTCTCTCAGCTCAGGCTGATCACTCCCATCACATCAACTTCCTCCCTTTTCTCTCAGCTCAGGCTGATCACTCCCATCACTACCTTCCCTGTCCTCTCACCCACATCTATACAAATATCTGAGCTGGGGTGACACAGGCCTTGAGAGCTGATTTGAGTTCTGATTGGGTTATACTGAGTCCTAGTCCTGAGCTTGGGGTTAACTACTACTAACTATTTTTCAATCTTAACCCTCAAAGGTCAAAGGTCTTACCCAACATCTTTACAGTCAAACAAACCTGTGACTCAACATTCACTCATCTGAACAAAACCTCATGAACTTCTAGAGCAGACGTGGGGTTTTGCTGTGTGTTGTCCATAACGATCAGTGTTTCAGCCTGGAAAACATTCTTCCTGTCCTCTACTGTTTGTTCACGTACTGTTGACAGAGGAGGAACCATGCAGGTAGAACGGTGCCAACTCACACCGTCACTCTGATGTACCACATGATAACATGCGCTGTGTGTGAGTGTGCGTGTGTGTGCGCGTGAGAACGAGAGTGACTGTATGTGTGTGTGCATGCGTGTGTGTGAACGTGTGTGAGTGTTTGTGTGTGCGAGTGAGCGAGCGAGTGTGTGTGAGTGTGTGTGTGTGTGTGTGTGTGTGTGTGTGTGTGTGTGCGTGCGCGTGCGCGCGTGTGTGTGTGTGTGTGTGTGTGTGTGTGTGTGTGTGTGTGTGTGTGTGTGTGTGTGTGTGTGTGTGTGTGTGTGTGTGTGTGTGTGGAGGATGGAGAGAGATTCATCAGGATTGGTAATTCTTTTGACAGACTTCCAAGGAGTCGT
Organism: Oncorhynchus mykiss; assembly: GCF_013265735.2. Lineage (NCBI taxonomy): Eukaryota > Metazoa > Chordata > Actinopteri > Salmoniformes > Salmonidae > Oncorhynchus > Oncorhynchus mykiss. The sequence continues at coordinate 182,229 of NW_023493729.1, read as the reverse complement.
GTGGAAAGAAGAGCCCTGGGCCAAATGCAATAGCTCACATATGAACAGAACACAACACACACCATGTCCTTTGGCACGGGTATCAGAGAGAGGGCAACAGGACCATTTAACACAACAGAAGGAACAGAACAGGGGAACTATCTTTCAATAACTCACAGAAAATCTGCTGAAATCATGAGGCGTTGTGCTTTTGTCCTTGGAGAATGCTAAGGGTCGGCTTTCCACCGAGAGATGGAGGAGAAGCCTTATTCAGTTGTTCTGAAGATCTACACGCTGAGAAAAAAAGTGATATCCAGAACCTGAAAGGGTTCTTCAGCTGTCACAACAGGAAAACGCTATGAGAAAAAGCCTTTTTTCAAAGGCTCCAGGTAGAACCCTTTTTGGTTCTAGGTAGAACCCTTTTTGGATCTAGGTAGAACCTATTTTGATTACAGGTAGAACAGTTTTTGGTGTACTCAGACAGTGACTCTCCACCTAAAGACTCGAGTCAACTGATGAATCTGTGAAATTCTCCCCAGTAGTAGTATGACACAGTGACATCACTCCTCTAGACTAGTATATCTAGTAGTAGTAGTATGACACGGTGACATCACTCCTCTAGACTAGTATATCTAGTAGTAGTATGACACAGTGACATCACTCCTCTAGACTAGTATATCTAGTAGTAGTATGACACAGTGACATCACTTCTCTAGACTAGTATATCTAGTAGTAGTATGACACAGTGACATCAGTCCTCTAGACTAGTATATCTAGCAGTAGTATGACACAGTGACATCAGTCCTCTAGACTAGTATATCTAGTAGTAGTATGACACAGTGACATCACTCCTCTAGACTAGTATATCTAGTAGTAGTATGACACAGTGACATCACTCCTCTAGACTAGTATATCTAGTAGTAGTATGACACAGTGACATCACTCCTCTAGACTAGTATATCTAGCAGTAGTAGTATGACACAGTGACATCACTTCTCTAGACTAGTATATCTAGTAGTAGTAGTATGACACAGTGACATCACTCCTCTAGACTAGTATATCTAGTAGTAGTATGACACAGTGACATCACTTCTCTAGACTAGTATATCTAGTAGTAGTATGACACAGTGACATCAGTCCTCTAGACTAGTATATCTAGCAGTAGTATGACACAGTGACATCAGTCCTCTAGACTAGTATATCTAGTAGTAGTATGACACAGTGACATCACTCCTCTAGACTAGTATATCTAGTAGTAGTATGACACAGTGACATCACTCCTCTAGACTAGTATATCTAGTAGTAGTAGTATGACACAGTGACATCACTCCTCTAGACTAGTATATCTAGTAGTAGTATGACACAGTGACATCACTCCTCTAGACTAGTATATCTAGCAGTAGTAGTATGACACAGTGACATCACTCCTCTAGACTAGTATATCTAGTAGTAGTATGACACAGTGACATCACTCCTCTAGACTAGTATATCTAGCAGTAGTAGTATGACACAGTGACATCAGTCCTCTAGACTAGTATATCTAGTAGTAGTATGACACAGTGACATCACTCCTCTAGACTAGTATATCTAGTAGTAGTATGACACAGTGACATCACTCCTCTAGACTAGTATATCTAGTAGTAGTAGTATGACACAGTGACATCACTCCTCTAGACTAGTATATCTAGTAGTAGTATGACACAGTGACATCAGTCCTCTAGACTAGTATATCTAGTAGCAGTATGACACAGTGACATCACTCCTCTAGACTAGTATATCTAGCAGTAGTATGACACAGTGACATCACTCCACTAGACTAGTATATCTAGTAGTAGTATGACACAGTGACATCACTCCTCTAGACTAGTATATCTAGTAGTAGTATGACACAGACACAGTGACATCACTCCTCTAGACTAGTATATCTAGTAGTAGTATGACACAGTGACATCACTCCTCTAGACTAGTATATCTAGTAGTAGTATGACACAGTGACATCACTCCTCTAGACTAGTATATCTAGTAGTAGTAGTATGACACAGTGACATCACTCCTCTAGACTAGTATATCTAGTAGTAGTAGTATGACACAGTGACATCACTCCTCTAGACTAGTATATCTAGTAGTAGTAGTATGACACAGTGACATCACTCCTCTAGACTAGTATATCTAGTAGTAGTATGACACAGTGACATCACTCCTCTAGACTAGTATATCTAGCAGTAGTATGACACAGTGACATCACTCCTCTAGACTAGTATATCTAGTAGTAGTATGACACAGTGACATCACTCCACTAGACTAGTATATCTAGTAGTAGTATGACACAGTGACATCACTCCTCTAGACTAGTATATCTAGCAGTAGTATGACACAGTGACATCAGTCCTCTAGACTAGTATATCTAGTAGTAGTATGACACAGTGACATCACTCCTCTAGACTAGTATATCTAGTAGTAGTATGACACAGTGACATCACTCCACTAGACTAGTATATCTAGTAGTAGTATGACACAGTGACATCACTCCTCTAGACTAGTATATCTAGTAGTAGTATGACACAGTGACATCACTCCTCTAGACTAGTATATCTAGTAGTAGTATGACACAGTGACATCACTCCTCTAGACTAGTATATCTAGTAGTAGTATGACACAGTGACATCACTCCTCTAGACTAGTATATCTAGAAGTAGTATGACACAGTGACATCACACCTCTAGACTAGTATATCTAGAAGTAGTATGACACAGTGACATCACTCCTCTAGACTAGTATATCTAGAAGTAGTATGACACAGTGACATCACACCTCTAGACTAGTATATCTAGTAGTAGTATGACACAGTGACATCACTCCTCTAGACTAGTATATCTAGAAGTAGTATGACACAGTGACATCACACCTCTAGACTAGTATATCTAGTAGTAGTATGACACAGTGACATCACTCCTCTAGACTAGTATATCTAGTAGTAGTATGACACAGTGACATCAGTCCTCTAGACTAGTATATCTAGTAGTAGTATGACACAGTGACATCACTCCTCTAGACTAGTATATCTAGTAGTAGTATGACACAGTGACATCACTCCTCTAGACTAGTATATCTAGTAGTAGTATGACACAGTGACATCACTCCTCTAGACTAGTATATCTAGTAGTAGTATGACACAGTGACATCAGTCCTCTAGACTAGTATATCTAGTAGTAGTATGACACAGTGACATCACTCCTCTAGACTAGTATATCTAGCAGTAGTATGACACAGTGACATCACTCCTCTAGACTAGTATATCTAGCAGTAGTATGACACAGTGACATCACTCCTCTAGACTAGTATATCTAGTAGTAGTATGACACAGACACAGTGACATCACTCCTCTAGACTAGTATATCTAGTAGTAGTATGACACAGTGACATCACTCCTCTAGACTAGTATATCTAGTAGTAGTATGACACAGTGACATCACTCCTCTAGACTAGTATATCTAGTAGTAGTATGACACAGACACAGTGACATCACTCCACTAGACTAGTATATCTAGTAGTAGTATGACACAGTGACATCAGTCCTCTAGACTAGTATATCTAGTAGTAGTATGACACAGTGACATCACTCCTCTAGACTAGTATATCTAGCAGTAGTATGACACAGTGACATCACTCCTCTAGACTAGTATATCTAGCAGTAGTATGACACAGTGACATCACTCCTCTAGACTAGTATATCTAGTAGTAGTATGACACAGACACAGTGACATCACTCCTCTAGACTAGTATATCTAGTAGTAGTATGACACAGTGACATCACTCCTCTAGACTAGTATATCTAGTAGTAGTATGACACAGTGACATCACTCCTCTAGACTAGTATATCTAGCAGTAGTAGTATGACACAGTGACATCACTCCTCTAGACTAGTATATCTAGTAGTAGTATGACACAGTGACATCACTCCTCTAGACTAGTATATCTAGTAGTAGTAGTATGACACAGTGACATCACTCCTCTAGACTAGTATATCTAGTAGTAGTATGACACAGTGACATCACTCCTCTAGACTAGTATATCTAGCAGTAGTAGTATGACACAGTGACATCACTCCTCTAGACTAGTATATCTAGTAGTAGTAGTATGACACAGTGACATCACTCCTCTAGACTAGTATATCTAGTAGTAGTATGACACAGTGACATCACTCCTCTAGACTAGTATATCTAGCAGTAGTAGTATGACACAGTGACATCACTCCTCTAGACTAGTATATCTAGTAGTAGTATGACACAGACACAGTGACATCACTCCTCTAGACTAGTATATCTAGTAGTAGTATGACACAGACACAGTGACATCACTCCTCTAGACTAGTATATCTAGTAGTAGTATGACACAGTGACATCACTCCTCTAGACTAGTATATCTAGCAGTAGTAGTATGACACAGTGACATCACTCCTCTAGACTAGTATATCTAGTAGTAGTAGTATGACACAGTGACATCACTCCTCTAGACTAGTATATCTAGTAGTAGTATGACACAGTGACATCACTCCTCTAGACTAGTATATCTAGCAGTAGTAGTATGACACAGTGACATCACTCCTCTAGACTAGTATATCTAGTAGTAGTATGACACAGACACAGTGACATCACTCCTCTAGACTAGTATATCTAGTAGTAGTATGACACAGTGACATCACTCCTCTAGACTAGTATATCTAGCAGTAGTAGTATGACACAGTGACATCACTCCTCTAGACTAGTATATCTAGCAGTAGTAGTATGACACAGTGACATCACTCCTCTAGACTAGTATATCTAGTAGTAGTAGTATGACACAGTGACATCACTCCTCTAGACTAGTATATCTAGTAGTAGTATGACACAGTGACATCACTCCTCTAGACTAGTATATCTAGTAGTAGTATGACACAGTGACATCACTCCTCTAGACTAGTATATCTAGCAGTAGTAGTATGACACAGTGACATCACTCCTCTAGACTAGTATATCTAGTAGTAGTAGTATGACACAGTGACATCACTCCTCTAGACTAGTATATCTAGCAGTAGTAGTATGACACAGTGACATCACTCCTCTAGACTAGTATATCTAGTAGTAGTATGACACAGTGACATCACTCCTCTAGACTAGTATATCTAGCAGTAGTAGTATGACACAGTGACATCACTCCTCTAGACTAGTATATCTAGTAGTAGTAGTATGACACAGTGACATCACTCCTCTAGACTAGTATATCTAGTAGTAGTATGACACAGTGACATCACTCCACTAGACTAGTATATCTAGTAGTAGTAGTATGACACAGTGACATCACTCCTCTAGACTAGTATATCTAGTAGTAGTATGACACAGACACAGTGACATCACTCCTCTAGACTAGTATATCTAGTAGTAGTATGACACAGACACAGTGACATCACTCCTCTAGACTAGTATATCTAGTAGCAATATAACACAGACAGAGTGAAATTCATCCGTTGCTGTACAACTGTGTTTCACACGCAGTTTTTCTTGTGGATCCTCTTGTTCCTGTTCAGCACCTACTGTACTTTAGGAACACATCATCACAAATCAAACACTCTCTTCACAGTGTGTGTGTTTATGTGTGTGTGTTTTTGTGCCTCAGGTTGAAACGTCTGAGAAAGGAAAGGTAACTCTTCACTGAATACGTGTACATAACTCCTGATACCAGGCGGGTAGCCTAGTTGTTAGAGAGGAAGGTAGCTCTCCACTGAATACGTGTACATAACTCCTGATACCTGATGCAGTTCAACAGCTGCACCATCGAGAGCAGCCTGACTGGTCACTGAATACGTGTACATCACTCCTGATACCTGATGAAGTTCAACAGCTGCACCATCGAGAGCAGCCTGACTGGTTGCATCACCACCTTGTATGGCAACTGCTTAGAGTCCAACCACAAGACACTGGTACTACAGAGAGTAGTGTAAACCACCCATACATCGCTGGGGCCAAGCTTCCTACCATCCAGGAACTCTATACCAGGTGGTGTCAGAGGAAGGCCTTAAAAAGTGTCAAAGACTCCTGCCAACCTAGTCATGGACTGTTCTCTCTGGTAGCCTAGTGGTTAGAGAGGCAGGTAGCCTAGTGGTTAGAGAGGCAGGTAGCCTAATGATTAGAGAGGCAGGTAGCCTAGTGGTTAGAGAGGCAGGTAGCCTAGTGGTTAGAGCGCAGGTAGCCTCGTGGTTAGAGCAGCAGGTAGCCTAGTGGTTAGAGAGGCAGGTAGCCTAGTAGTTAGAGAGGCAGGTAGCCTAGTGGTTAAAGAGGCAGAGAGAGAGAACGAGAGACAGGGAGAGAGAGAGAGAGACAGAGAGAGAGACAGCGAGAGAGACAGAGAGAGAGAGAGAGAGAGACAGAGAGAGACACACACACAGAGAGAGAAAGAGAGACAGAGAGAAAGACAGAGATTGAGAGAGAAATGGTGGGAAGTTGACATCAGTGAGAGACAGAGACAGAGAGAGAGAGAGAGAGACAGAGAGATTGAGAGAGAAATGGTAGGAAGTTGACATCAGTGAGAGAGACAGAGAGACAGAGAAATGGTGGGAAGTTGACATCAGTGAGAGACAGAGAGAGACAGAGAGAGAGAGACAGAAAGAGAAATGGTGGGAAGTTGACATCAGTGACATCAGAGATCTTAGATATTTTCCCTTTTAGCTCTTTAATCGCCTTTCACAGTTTCTTTCCTTTAAAGTCATTTTTCTGTCTCAAACCCACTCCTGTCACCCTCATCAGACATCAGAAGAACCTCGTTTAAAGTTAGTGAGAGCGACTGAAGTCGTACCAAGTCGTACCAAGCACACGGTAAAATACGTTTGATTTATCCTCTGCCACATATTTTCAGTCTTTCTTTCTTTTTTAAAATCTCTCCATTTCTTTTCATTTCTTCTCCATTTTATCTTCCTACTCTGTGTCCCTGTGACATTTACCTCATTAAAGGAATCACGAAGTACCTGTCGTTTGGGAACGAGAGTTCTGAAGTTCTAACGACGAGTTCCGGAACACGTTATGCTAATTAACGCGTTGTTTTACATCAGAAAGCATCAAACTTCACGCTGTGAGATTAGTTTTGCAAGTCAAAGTTCTTTACACAGTGAAAGTGCAGGGCCTTACTAGGTCGGAGTTTGCAATATTGTTGCCTTTTGATATATAGTAGCGTACTTGGTAGGTCAATGAATAAGGGTGTGTCACAAAATGACATATCTATTTCCTAACATAGTGCACTACTTTGACCAGAGCCCTATGGGCCCAACCAAAACAAACCTGCGTTCAAATGCTGTTTGGGAAGTATTCAGATATCTTTTCATTTGAAAAGTAGTGTTTGTTTGCATTTGGAAATAAACTGACTCAACTAAACGACCGTGAGTTTACCCAGGTATTTGGAAATAGGATTTGAAATAAGTATTTAAAAATCCTCTTCAATACAATTTGTCAAACTATTTGTTGTTTTCAAAGTAACTATTCAAATGCTCCAGAAATAGCCATTTTTGTTTTGACTGTGGATTTGAAAATGTTGCAATAAACATAAGTATTTTAAATAACAACTAGTCACGTTTTATCCAGGTTTGTGTTGAAAGTTGTGCATTATATCAGTTTATCTCACATAAGAACTATCCACTCAGTTCACTGATGAGACACATACACATGAACAAACGAATGCACACACACACACACACACACACACACACACACACACACACACACACACACACACACACACACCCATACACACACACAAACACACACACAAACACACACACCCACACACACACACACACACACACACACACACTCTCACTCTCTCACACTCACACACACACACACACTGCCCTCTCTCTACTCTCCTCTTCTAACCTATGCGAGAGAGAAAGAGCCCACGTCTTGATAATTGGTTTGCAGCAGCAACTGTCTGTTCTGGAGCTGGCTAAGGGAGAGAGGCACTAAGAATGTGCTGTAAATTACCCTGCATTACAATATCTTAGTCATTACCATTCATTACACTATCTTGGTATTTTACAGTTCATTACACAATATTGGTTATTACCCTTCATTACTCTATCTTGGTCTTTATCCTTCATTCCACTACCTTAGTTATTACACTATCTTGGTTAGTATCCTTTAAACTATATTGGTTATTAACCTTCATTACATTATCTTGGTCATTACCCTGCATTGCACTATATTACACTAATCACTACACCATCTTGGTCATTACCCTGCATTCCACTATATTACACTAATCACTACACCATCTTGGTCATGACAACAGGCCATCTTGGTCATGACAACAGGCAATCTTGGCCATGACAACAGGCCATCTTGGTCATTACCCTGCATTGCACTATATTACACTAATCACTACACCATCTTGGTCATGACAACAGGCCATCTTGGTCATGACAACAGGCCATCTTGGCCATGACAACAGGCCATCTTGGTCATTACCCTGCATTGCACTATATTACACTAATCACTACACCATCTTGGTCATGACAACAGGCCACCTTGGTCATGACAACAGGCCATCTTGGTCATGACAACAGGCCATCTTGGTCATGACAACAGGCCATCTTGGTCATGACAACAGGCCATCTTGGTCATGACAACAGGTCATCTTGGTCATGACAACAGGCCACCTTGGTCATGACAACAGGCCACCTTGGTCATGACAACAGGTCATCTTGGTCATGACAACAGGCCATCTTGGTCATGACAACCGGCTATCTTGGTCATGACAACAGGCCATCTTGGTCATGACAACAGGCCATCTTGGTCATGACAACCGGCTATCTTGGTCATGACAACAGGCCATCTTGGTCATGACAACAGGCCATCTTGGTCATGACAACCGGCTATCTTGGTCATGACAACAGGCCATCTTGGTCATGACAACCGGCTATCTTGGTCATGACAACAGCTTATGCTGCTGTAAAACATCTTTGTGTGTAACAATGTCACAATGCATGGACATCAGCAGGTATCTATTTGGGCCTCACACAGATACACACAGACAGGCAGACACACACCCGTTTTGACTCCCCATTCCACGTCCTGCAGGCTCTAGGTGATGTTGATGATTGTCCAGTCATGTGGTCATGTGCTATAAAGACCTCCTGATGCAGAATATCTGGCTTTCTAATGTTGAACCTTTATTTAACTTGTAAAGTCAGTTTCAAGAACAAATCCTTATTTACAATGACAGACTAGGAACAGTGGGGTTAACTGCTTTGTTCAGGGGCAGAACAACACATTTTTCCTTGTCAGCTCGGGGATTTGATCGTGTAACCTTTTGGTTACTAGTCCAACGCTCTAACTACTAGTCTACCTGCCTCTCTAACCACTAGTCTACCTGCCTCTATAACCACTAGGCTACCTGCCTCTCTAACTACTAGTCTACCTGTCTCTCTAACTACTAGTCTACCTGCCTCTCTAACCACTAGTCTACCTGCCTCTATAACCACTAGGCTACCTGCCTCTCTAACCACTAGGCTACATGCCTCTCTAACCACTAGGCTACATGCCTCTCTAACCACTAGGCTACCTGCCTCTCTAACCACTAGGCTACCTGCCTAGTAGGCGCTCTACCCACTAGGCTACCTACCTAGAAGGCGCTCTACACACTAGGCTACATGCCGCTCTAACCACTAGGCTACCTGCCTAGTAGGCGCTCTACCCACTAGGCTACCTGCCTAGTAGGCGCTCTACCCATTAGGCTACATGCCGCTCTAACCACTAGGCTACCTGCCTAGTAGGCGCTCTAACCACCAGGCTACCTGCCGCTCTAGCCACTAGGCTACCTGCCTAGTAGGCACTCTAACCACTAGGCTACCTGCCTCTCTAACCACTAGGCTACCTGCCTAGTAGGCACTCTAACCACTAGGCTACCTGCCTAGTAGGCACTCTAACCACTAGGCTACCTGCCTAGTAGGCGCTCTAACCACCAGGCTACCTGCCTAGTAGGCACTCTAACCACTAGGCTACCTGCCTAGTAGGCGCTCTAACCACCAGGCTACCTTCTAGTTGAAGTCTAGTAGTAATTGTAATCAGAGGGCTGATATAAACACTATGCTGCCAGTCTCTCTAACCACCAGGCTACCTGCTAGTTGAAGTCTAGTAGTAATTGTAATCAGAGGGCTGATATAAACACTATGCTGCCAGTCTCTCTAACCACCAGGCTACCTTCTAGTTGAAGTCTAGTAGTAATTGTAAT
>NW_023493729.1:136996-164496 GCF_013265735.2 Oncorhynchus mykiss | reverse complement strand
TGTGTGTGTGTGTGTGTGTGTGTGTGTGTGTGTGTGTGTGTGTGTGTGTGGGGGCGGGCGTTGGGCCATGTGTGTGTGTGTGTGTGTGTGTGTGTGTGGGGGCGGGCGTTGGGCCATGTGTGTGTGTGTGTGTGTGTGTGTGTGTGTGTATGTGTGTGTGTGTGTGTGTGTGTGTGTGTGTGTGAGCTGGCTGTATTGCCTGTTATATATCATCAGGTGGACATGAATGTGTTGCCATAAAGCACTCAATTAGATGTTAACATGCAGGGTCTGTCAAACGAACAGAAGGGGACCTGGTAGGGGGTACAGGGGTGTGTGTGTGAAAGAGTTGCTGGTGTTTGCGTGCATGTGCGTGTGTGTGTGTGTGTGTGTGCATGCGTGAGTGTGTGTGTGATGATTCTTGAGACTGCTCTTGTTTGTTTTTTTAAAGGTCAGTGATGTTTCATCTCCTGCTGAGGCTCCCAGAACACTTAATGGGGTGTTGCTGCAGTCTCCCAGAGGTTACAGCGAGCTCAGCATCACGCACACACACGTACGCACACACACACACACACCTCACTGCAGGGGTAAGACACAATGAAAAGCGAAATGAAGGAATGAGGTCATTGTTTTTTGTGTTTTGAAAGAAGAGGTCATTTTGAGTGTCATGTACATTCTCCAAAAGTTTGTGTGGAAAGTCTTCAGAGTTGATATCACCATGGTAACAAGAGAGGCAAGAGAGCTGTGGAATGGAGAGAGAGAGTTCCAAGTTCCATGTGATTATGATGTCACAGTGAGATGTCTGATGGATGGATGATCTGGCTCTAGAAAAGTTAGGTTGCGTGCTAAATGCCACTACCTTTGATCGGGGTCCATAGGGAAAGTAGTGCACTCTGTAGAGAATAGTGTGTCATTTCAAATCAAATCAAATGTTATTGGCCACATACACATGGTTAGCAGATGTTAATGCGAGTGTAGTGAAATGTGTGTGCTTCTAGTTTCCTGGTTATGGTGGTAATGGTGAAATGACACAGTCCAAATCATGGCTCATTAGATGGCTCTGCATTTAAAACAACCTCTTTCATGTTATCAGCTCTAGATCAGAATGATTGGTTGGCTGGAAGTACTTCTGGAAATGTGTGTGTGTGTGTGTGTGTGTTTGTGAGACACTGCAAGTGTGTGTGCGTGAGTGTGTTTGTGAGAGAGTGTGTGCCGTTGAAGTTGTCTCAAGCACATAACCTACTCAGTAATTTGGCCTGATTTCATGTGTGCTCTATTTAGTGCCAATCAATTCTGCTAAGAGCTTTTCAGCATTTTCTCAAGCGATGAGAGCGAGGGAGAGAGAGAGAGAGAAAGAGAGAGAGAGAGATAATTGAAATTGAGAGAATTGAAATTGAGAGAGAGAGAGAGTTAGGAGAGAGAGACTGAGTGTGTGTGTGAGAAAATGGGGGTGGGGGAGAGAGAGAGAGAGAGAGAGAGAGAGAGAGAGAGAGAGAGAGAGAGAGAGAGAGAGAGAGAGAGAGAGAGAGAGAGAGAGAGAGAGAGAGAGAGAGGTGCAGTGTAGAAAGAGGTGGGGAAGAGAGGAAGGGCGAGAGAGGTTGTAACAGCTCTCAGCAGTTAGCAACTGCACCACTACTTCCTCCTGAAGCCAGAGGGGAAATAGCCAACATTATATCACAGACATACTTCACTACACGAGGACTATAATATTATGTCAGCTGTATCCAACACAATTCTACCTTCATTGTTTAATCAGTCGCAGCCCAGTGAAGTCTTTGTATGTGGGTTATACGAGGCAGACTCTCTCTGTGCATCCCAAGTGGCACCCTTTTCCCCCATAATCCTCTGGTTAAAACCTCTTAGTGATCCCGTCACGCGCCAGTCCCTTTAGCGGGATCGATTTGACAACATCCAGTGAAATGGCAGAGCGCCAAATTCAAACTACAGAAATACCAATATTCAACATTCACGAAAATATAATTGTAATACATCCAAAATAAAGCTTAACTTCAGATTTCAAAAAGGCTTTATGGCGAAAGCAGACCATGCGATTATCTGAGGACCTCGCATACAAACACATGAAAATCATTTTTCAACCAGGCAGGTGCGACACAAAAGTCAGAAATAACGAATAATGACCTTTGAAAATCTTTTTCTTTTTTCAATCCCAAATGTCTCAGTGAATGGTTGTTTTGTTCGTTAAATTCCTTCTTTATATCCCCAAAATGTGCCTTAATGTGGCACGTTTGATACAGAAATACACCGATTCCAACTCGCACAAAATGACTACAAAGTATCTAATAAGTTACCTGTAAACTTGGTCCAAACATTTCAAACAACGTTCCTAATCCAACCTCAGGTATCCTAAAATGTAAATAATCGCTAAAATGTAAGACGGGATAATCTGTTTCCAATGCCGAAGAAAGACAGAGCACGTTCCTGCTCAAGCAAAATAGCAGGGACCTTCAGAGTGACACATTGAATGAACATCCCTACTTCTTCATTTCTCAAAGGAAAAACATTGAACAATTTCTAAAGACTGTTGCCATCTAGTGGAAGTCATAGGAACTGCAACCAGGTTCATCATAAATAGGGTTTCCCATAGAAAATTTTGGGGAAATCCTATGACCTCAATTTTTTATCCCACTGGATGGTTTGTCCTCAGGTTTTCGCCTGCCAAATCAGTTATACTATACTCACATACATTATTCTAACAGTTTTAGAAACTTCAGAGAGTTTTCTATCCAGATATACTAATAATATGCGTATCCTAGCTTCTGGGCCTGAGTAACAGGCAGTTTACTTTGGGCACACTTTACATCCGGACATCAAAGTACTGCCCCCTAGCCTTAATACGTTTTATAAGGCAGGATGCTATTTAGGACACACCTGGAGTCCTGCCTTAAATAACCCCTAAAGGCTGTGACCAAAGTAATGCCATAGTGAATAGGATGCCATTTGGAATGCAGACGTCTGAAAGCAATCAGTCATTTCACACTGCAGAGAGTTGAGATCAGGTAGAGGGTCACTGGTGGAGGGGTTATCTTCCGACTGAATGTGGTGTGTGTGTGTGTGTGTGTGTGTGTGTGTGTGTGTGTTTCTGTGTGTGTTTCTGTGTGTGTTTCTGTGTGTGTACGTAAGTGTGTGGCTCGCAAGAGGAAGTAATTTTTCGGTCCAGTTCCTTACCGTCTTCCTTCAATTAACGTTCCAGTCAGATCAGAGTAAGAAGATCCATTAAAACCTCCACAGACAACTGGTTGGATACTGGCCACTGGTGGTGGTGGTGTGTGTGTGTGTGTGTGTGTGTGTGTGTGTGTGTGTGTGTGTGTGTGTGGTTTACTTGTGCCTACTAAGGGAAGCTTAGAAACAAACATATTCTGTGGTTGCTACTCCAAAGCTGTACGTGCATGAACAGATAAATAAGTTAGGGGATGGAACAAAAGCATGCTCAGCCAGGACCTCCCCAGGACCAGAGAGAACCCTGCTCTGAAACCATAGTGACATCATCTCTCCAGGACCAGAGAGAACCCTGCTCTGAATCCATAGTGACATCATCTCTCCAGGACCAGAGAGAACCCTGCTCTGAAACCATAGTGACATCATCTCTCCAGGACCAGAGAGAACCCTGCTCTTAATCCATAGTGACATCATCTCTCCAGGACCAGAGAGAACCCTGCTCTGAATCCATAGTGACATCATCTCTCCAGGACCAGAGAGAACCCTGCTCTGAAACCATAGTGACATCATCTCTCCAGGACCAGAGAGAGAACCCTGCTCTGAAACCATAGTGACATCATCTCTCCAGGACCAGAGAGAACCCTGCTCTGAATCCATAGTGACATCATCTCTCCAGGACCAGAGAGAGAACCCTGCTCTGAAACCATAGTGACATCATTGTGAAACACTAATGGAAACACAGTCATGCGGTGACAATATCCATTGTGTTTGTGCCTCAGTTTGCTTTTCTGAATCTACGTTTTAACAACAAGTTTTTTTACATTTGAGAGAGGAGAAAAAATATTATACATATCACATTCTAATGGGACTCCACAAATATTTTAATATGACATTCTAATAGGACTCTACATTTATTTTAATATGACATTCTAATAGGACTCTACATATACTGTATTATAATATGACATTCTAATAGGACTCTACATTTATTTTAATATGACATTCTAATAGGACTCTACATATACTGTATTATAATATGACATTCTAATAGGACTCTACATTTATTTTAATATGACGTTCTAATAGGACTCTACATATACTGTATTATAATATGACATTCTAATAGGAATCTGATACATTATAATATGACAGTCTAATAGGAATCTACATACATTATAATATGAAATTCTAATAGTATTTTACATACTGTTGAATTTGGAATACACTAAGTTGACTCTGCCTTTAAACAGCTTGGAAAATTCCAGAAAATGATGTCATGGCTTTAGAAGCGTCTGATAGGCTATTTGACACATTTGAGTCAATTGGAGGTGTACCTGTGGATGTATTTCAAGGCCTACCTTCAAACTCTGTGCCTCTTTGCTTGACATCAAGGGAAAATCAAAAGAAATCAGCCAAGACCTCATAAAAAAATGTGTAGACTGCCACAAGACTGGTTCATCCTTGGGAGCAATTTCCAAACACCTGAAAGTACCACGTTCATCTTTACAAACAATAGTACAAAAGTATAAACACCATGGGACCATGCATCCGTCATACCGCTCTGGAAGGAGACGCGTTCGTTCTAATAGAGATGAACTTACTTTGGTGTGAAAAGTGCAAATCAGTCTCAGAACAACAGCAAAGGACCTTGTGAAGATGCTGGAGGAAACAGGTACAAAGTATCTATATTCACAGTAAAACGAGTCCTATATCGACATAACCTGAAAGGCCTCTCAGCAAGGAAGAAGCCACTGCTCCAAAACCGCCATAAAAAAAGCCAGACTACGGTTTGCAACTGCACATGGGGACAAAGATCATACTTTTTTGAGAAATGTCCTCTGGTCTGATGAAATAAAAGTAGAACTGTTTGGCCATAATGACCATCGTTATGTTTGGAGGAAAAAGAGGGAGGCTTGCAAGCCGAAGAACATCATCCCAACCGTGAAGCACAGGGGGTGGCAGCATAATGTTATGGGGGTGCTTTGCTGCAGGAGCGATTTATGCACTTCACAAAATAGATGGCATCATGGGGGGGAAAATTATGTGGATATGTTGAAGCAACATCTCAAGACATCAGTCAGGAAGTTAAAGCTTGGTTGCAAATGGGTCTTCCAAATGGACAATGACCACACGGATGCTTCCAAAGTTGTGGCAAAATGGCTTAAGGACAACAAAGTCAAGGTATTGGAGTGGCAAACACAAAGCCCTGACCTCAATCATATAGAACATTTGTGGGCAGAACTGAAAAAGTTTGTGCGAGTAAGGAGGCTTACAAACCTGATTAAATTACACCAGCTCTGTCAGGAGGAATGGGCCAAAATTCACCCAATGTATTGTGGGAAGCTTGTGGAAGGCTACCCTAAACGTTTGACCCAAGTTAAACAATTTAAAGGCAATGCTACCAAATACTAATTGAGTGTATGTAAACTTCTGACCCACTGGGAATGTGATGAAAGAAATACAAGCTGAAATAAATCATTCTCTCTACTATTATTCTGACATTTCACATTCTTCTTCAAATAAAGTGGTGATCCTAACAGGGAATTTTTATTAGGATTAATTGTCCGTAATTGTGAAAAACTGTGTTTAAATGTTCGTGGCTAAGGTGTATGTAAACTTCCGTCTTCAACTGTATATTATAATTTCAAATTTCATTGGAATTTTCATTTCAAATTGGAAAACATGCATTAATATTATTTACATTAGCATTAATACATTCACTTACCAATCACTGGAAGAGAGAGATGTAGAGACAGAGTAGGGGTATGGAGAGGATTGAAGAGAGAGGGAAAGAGAGAGTAGGGGTCAGGATGTTATGGGTTAAAAATATGACCAGGTCTCCAGGTCAGGATGTTATGGGTTAACAATATGATCATGTCTCCAGGTCTCCAGGTCTTCAGGACCAGCTGGCTTTTATCTGAACCTTATGTGCCACCCTGACACTGTCCTGATTTAGAGGCTGTGCAGATGGCAGACTACACCACCTGTGTGTGTTGGTGTGTTAGTGTGTTTGTGTGTGTTAGTGTGTGTGTGTGTGTGTGTGTGCATGTGTGTGTGTGTGTGTGTGTGTTTGTGTGTGTGTGTGTGTGACTACACCACCTGTTTCCCCTCCAGACCTTGGCAAGCCCCCGGAACACCTCACTGACCCACATAATGGGACTCCCTACACACACACACACACACACACACACACACACACACACACACACACACATGGACAACTCCCACCCTCCTGTATACAATCAACTCTAACTCTCATCCCATGTGGGCTACCAGATCTAAAACCCTGTTCCATGTCACCTTCAAATGACCTACTGTATAGTGGTGGAATTTAGGGGTTCCCAGAGGAGAGTCAACGTGATTCCAGGTCATCTCTTCACCTTCTACCTGTGTTTTCCCACTGAGCTGACAACGTGGGCGTTGGTTATGGTGTTGACTAACACGAGTACCCGGGTCTGACCAAGGTCATGCACCTTTTCGGACGGTGGTGTTGACTAACACGAGTACCCGGGTCTGACCAAGGTCACGCACCTTTTCGGACGGTTTTGTAATATCCTTCAGTTCTCCTTCTGTCCTGTATATTTGTCTTGAAAGCGTGGCCTGTGTTTCAAATCATTACCTGAATTCAGTCTATACCAAACTACCTCCCCTTACACAAAGACAGCTTATCTCAGCTGATAAACCAATCAAGCCATTTAAACCAGGTTCCTCAGACAAGATATTTAAAACCTGTTGGATCTCTAGGGGCGCTATTTCATTTTTGGATAAAAAACGTTCCCGTTTTAAGCACAATATTTTGACACGAAAAGATGCTCGATGATTTTCTAATGTCTCCTTATATGGCTGTGAATGCGACAGGAATACGCTTAGACCTTCTGCCGTTTCCCCAAGATGTCGGCAGCATTGTGACGTATTTGTAGGCATATCATTGGAAGATTGGCCACAAGAGACTACATTTTTCAAGTGTCCGCCTGGTGTCCTGCGTCGAAATTGGTGCGCAAAGCCAGGTGCAAGTATTTTTCCATTTGATTGAGAGGAGAAACCATGCTTCCACGAACGATATATCATCGAAGAGATATGTGAAAAACACCTTGAGGATTGATTCTAAACCACGTTTGCTATGTTTTCAGTCGATATTATGGAGTTAATTTGGAAAAAAGTTCGCGTTTTGAGAACTGAATTTTCGGGTTTTTTTGGTAGCCAAATGTGATGTACAAAACGAAGCTATTTCTAATACACAAAGATTCTTTTTGGAAAAACTGAGCATTTGCTATCTAACTGAGAGTCTCCTCATTGAAAACATCCGAAGTTCTTCAAAGGTAAATGATTTTATTTGAAGGCTTTTATGTTTTTGTTGAAATGTTGCGTGCTGGATGCTAACGCTAATGCTAACGCTAAATGCTACGCTAGCTAGCTACTTTTACACAAATTATTGTTTTCCTATGGTTGAGAAGCATATTTTGAAAATCTAGGATGACAGTGTTGTTTACAAAAGCCTAAGCTTGAGAGATGGCATATTTATTTAATTTCATTTGCGATTTTCATGAATAGTTAACGTTGCGTTATGGTAATGAGCTTGAGTCTGTATTCACGATCTCAGATCCGGGATGGGGAGATCAGAGAGGTTTTAAACCAGGTTCCTCAGACAAGATATTTAATGAGGTTCTTCAGTTGAGATATTCGCCTGTCCATCTAGCTGTCTGAAAGATATAATGTGAAATAATGTGTTCTATACTCACTAAGATGTCCCTCCTACCCTAATGAAGGGTGATTGAAGAAGGGTTGTCCCTCCTACCCTAATGAAGGGTGATTGAAGAAGGGTTGTCCCTCTTACCCTAATGAAGGGTGATTGAAGAAGGAATGTCCCTCCTACCCTAATGAAGGGTGATTGAAGAAGGGTTGTCCCTCCTACCCTAATGAAGGGTGATTGAAGAAGGGTTGTCCCCCCTACCCTAATGAAGGGTGATTGAAGAAGGGATGTCCCTCCTACCCTAATGAAGGGGGATTGAAGAAGGGTTGTCCCTCCTACCCTATTGAAGAAGGGTTGTCCCTCCTACCCTAATGAAGGGTGATTGAAGAAGGGTTGTCCCTCCTACCCTAATGAAGAAGGGTTGTCCCTCCTACCCTAATGAAGGGGGATTGAAGAAGGGTTGTCCCTCCTACCCTAATGAAGAAGGGTTGTCCCTCCTACCCTAATGAAGAAGGGTTGTCCCTCCTACCCTAATGAAGAAGGGTTGTCCCTCCTACCCTAATGAAGGGGGATTGAAGAAGGGTTGTCCCTCCTACCCTAATGAAGAAGGGTTGTCCCTCCTACCCTAATGAAGGGTGATTGAAGAAGGGTTGTCCCTCCTACCCTAATGAAGGGTGATTGAAGAAGGGTTGTCACTCCTACCCTAATGAAGGGTGATTGAAGAAGGGTTGTCCCTCCTACCCTAATGAAGGGTGATTGAAGAAGGGTTGTCCCGCCTACCCTAATGAAGGGTGATTGAAGAAGGGTTGTCCCTCCTACCCTAATGAAGGGTGATTGAAGAAGGGTTGTCCCTCCTACCCTAATGAAGGGTGATTGAAGAAGGGTTGTCCCTCCTACCCTAATGAAGGGTGATTGAAGAAGGGTTGTCCCTCCTACCCTAATGAAGGGTGATTGAAGAAGGGTTGTCCCTCCTACCCTAATGAAGGGTGATTGAAGAAGGGTTGTCCCTCCTACCCTAATGAAGAAGGGTTGTCCCTCCTACCCTAATGAAGGGGGATTGAAGAAGGGTTGTCCCTCCTACCCTAATGAAGAAGGGTTGTCCCTCCTACCCTAATGAAGAAGGGTTGTCCCTCCTACCCTAATGAAGAAGGGTTGTCCCTCCTACCCTAATGAAGGGGGATTGAAGAAGGGTTGTCCCTCCTACCCTAATGAAGAAGGGTTGTCCCTCCTACCCTAATGAAGAAGGGTTGTCCCTCCTACCCTAATGAAGAAGGGTTGTCCCTCCTACCCTAATGAAGGGGGATTGAAGAAGGGTTGTCCCTCCTACCCTAATGAAGAAGGGTTGTCCCTCCTACCCTAATGAAGGGTGATTGAAGAAGGGTTGTCCCTCCTACCCTAATGAAGGGTGATTGAAGAAGGGTTGTCACTCCTACCCTAATGAAGGGTGATTGAAGAAGGGTTGTCCCTCCTACCCTAATGAAGGGTGATTGACGAAGGGTTGTCCCTCCTACCCTAATGAAGGGTGATTGAAGAAGGGTTGTCCCTCCTACCCTAATAAAGGGTGATTGAAGAAGGGTTGTCCCTCCTACCCTAATGAAGGGTGATTGAAGAAGGGTTGTCCCTCCTACCCTAATGAAGGGTGATTGAAGAAGGGTTGTCCCTCCTACCCTAATGAAGGGTGATTGAAGAAGGGTTGTCCCTCCTACCCTAATGAAGGGTGATTGAAGAAGGGTTGTCCCTCCTACCCTAATGAAGGGTGATTGAAGAAGGGTTGTCCCTCCTACCCTAATGAAGGGTGATTGAAGAAGGGTTGTCCCTCCTACCCTAATGAAGGGTGATTGAAGAAGGGTTGTCCCTCCTACCCTAATGAAGGGTGGTTGAAGAAGGGTTGTCCCTCCTACCCTAATGAAGGGTGGTTGAAGAAGGGTTGTCCATCCTACCCTAATGAAGGGTGATTGAAGAAGGGTTGTCCCTCCTACCCTAATGAAGGATGATTGAAGAAGGGTTGTTCCTCCTACCCGAATGAAGGGTGGTTGAAGAAGGGTTGTCCCTCCTACCCTAATGAAGGATGATTGAATAAGGGTTGTCCCTCCTACTCTAATGAAGGGTGGTTGAAGAAGGGTTGTCCCTCCTACCCTAATGAAGGGTGATTGAAGAAGGGTTGTCCCTCTTACCCTAATGAAGGGTGATTGAAGAAGGGATGTCACTCCTACCCTATTGAAGAAGGGTTGTCCCTCCTACCCTAATGAAGAAGGGTTGTCCCTCCTATCCTAATGAAGAAGGGTTGTCCCTCCTACCCTAATGAAGAAGGGTTGTCCCTCCTACCCTAATGAAGAAGGGTTGTCCCTCCTACCCTAATGAAGAAGGGTTGTCCCTCCTACCCTAATGAAGGGGGATTGAAGAAGGGTTGTCCCTCCTACCCTAATGAAGAAGGGTTGTCCCTCCTACCCTAATGAAGGGTGATTGAAGAAGGGTTGTCCCTCCTACCCTAATGAAGGGTGATTGAAGAAGGGTTGTCACTCCTACCCTAATGAAGGGTGATTGAAGAAGGGTTGTCCCTCCTACCCTAATGAAGGGTGATTGAAGAAGGGTTGTCCCCCCTACCCTAATGAAGGGTGATTGAAGAAGGGATGTCCCTCCTACCCTAATGAAGGGGGATTGAAGAAGGGTTGTCCCTCCTACCCTATTGAAGAAGGGTTGTCCCTCCTACCCTAATGAAGGGTGATTGAAGAAGGGTTGTCCCTCCTACCCTAATGAAGAAGGGTTGTCCCTCCTACCCTAATGAAGGGGGATTGAAGAAGGGTTATCCCTCCTACCCTAATGAAGAAGGGTTGTCCCTCCTACCCTAATGAAGAAGGGTTGTCCATCCTACCCTAATGAAGGGTGATTGAAGAAGGGTTGTCCCTCTTACCCTAATGAAGGGTGATTGAAGAAGGGATGTCCCTCCTACCCTAATGAAGGGTGATTGAAGAAGGGTTGTCCCTCCTACCCTAATGAAGGGTGATTGAAGAAGGGTTGTCCCCCCTACCCTAATGAAGGGTGATTGAAGAAGGGATGTCCCTCCTACCCTAATGAAGGGGGATTGAAGAAGGGTTGTCCCTCCTACCCTATTGAAGAAGGGTTGTCCCTCCTACCCTAATGAAGGGTGATTGAAGAAGGGTTGTCCCTCCTACCCTAATGAAGAAGGGTTGTCCCTCCTACCCTAATGAAGGGGGATTGAAGAAGGGTTGTCCCTCCTACCCTAATGAAGAAGGGTTGTCCCTCCTACCCTAATGAAGAAGGGTTGTCCCTCCTACCCTAATGAAGAAGGGTTGTCCCTCCTACCCTAATGAAGAAGGGTTGTCCCTCCTACCCTAATGAAGAAGGGTTGTCCCTCCTACCCTAATGAAGAAGGGTTGTCCCTCCTACCCTAATGAAGGGTGATTGAAGAAGGGTTGTCCCTCCTACCCTAATGAAGGGTGATTGAAGAAGGGTTGTCACTCCTACCCTAATGAAGGGTGATTGAAGAAGGGTTGTCCCTCCTACCCTAATGAAGGGTGATTGAAGAAGGGTTGTCCCCCCTACCCTAATGAAGGGTGATTGAAGAAGGGATGTCCCTCCTACCCTAATGAAGGGGGATTGAAGAAGGGTTGTCCCTCCTACCCTATTGAAGAAGGGTTGTCCCTCCTACCCTAATGAAGGGTGATTGAAGAAGGGTTGTCCCTCCTACCCTAATGAAGAAGGGTTGTCCCTCCTACCCTAATGAAGGGGGATTGAAGAAGGGTTATCCCTCCTACCCTAATGAAGAAGGGTTGTCCCTCCTACCCTAATGAAGAAGGGTTGTCCATCCTACCCTAATGAAGGGTGATTGAAGAAGGGTTGTCCCTCCTACCCTAATGAAGGGTGATTGAAGAAGGGTTGTCCCTCCTACCCTAATGAAGGGTGATTGAAGAAGGGTTGTCCCTCCTACCCTAATGAAGGGTGGTTGAAGAAGGGTTGTCCCTCCTACCCTAATGAAGGGTGGTTGAAGAAGGGTTGTCCATCCTACCCTAATGAAGGGTGATTGAAGAAGGGTTGTCCCTCCTACCCTAATGAAGGATGATTGAAGAAGGGTTGTTCCTCCTACCCGAATGAAGGGTGGTTGAAGAAGGGTTGTCCCTCCTACCCTAATGAAGGATGATTGAATAAGGGTTGTCCCTCCTACCCTAATGAAGGGTGGTTGAAGAAGGGTTGTCCCTCCTACCCTAATGAAGGGTGGTTGAAGAAGGGTTGTCCATCCTACCCTAATGAAGGGTGATTGAAGAAGGGTTGTCCAGCCTACCCTAATGAAGAAGGGTTGTCCCTCCTACCCTAATGAAGGGTGGTTGAAGAAGGGTTGTCCCTCCTACCCTAATGAAGGATGATTGAAGAAGGGTTGTCCCTCCTACCCTAATGAAGGGTGATTAAAGAAGGGTTGTCCCCTCTACCCTAATGAAGGGTGATTGAAGAAGGGTTGTCCCCTCTACCCTAATGAAGGGTGATTGAAGAAGGGTTGTCCCCTCTACCCTAATGAAGGGTGATTGAAGAAGGGTTGTCCCTCCTACCCTAATGAAGGATGATTGAAGAAGGGTTGTCCCCCCTACCCTAATGAAGGATGATTGAAGAAGGGTTGTCCCCTCTACCCTAATGAAGGGTGATTGAAAAAGGGTTGTCCCCTCTACCCTAATGAAGGGTGATTGAAGAAGGGTTGTCCCTCCTACCCTAATGAAGGGTGATTGAAGAAGGGTTGTCCCCTCTACCCTAATGAAGGGTGATTGAAGAAGGGTTGTCCCTCCTACCCTAATGAAGGGTGATTGAAGAAGGGTTGTCCCTCCTACCCTAATGAAGGGTGATTGAAGAAGGGTTGTCCCCTCTACCCTAATGAAGGGTGATTGAAGAAGGGTTGTCCCTCCTACCCTAATGAAGGGTGATTGAAGAAGGGTTGTCCCTCCTACCCTAATGAAGAATGATTGAAGAAGGGTTGTCCCCCCTACCCTAATGAAGGGTGATTGAAGAAGGGTTGTCCCTCCTACCCTAATGAAGGGTGATTGAAGAAGGGTTGTCCCTCCTACCCTAATGAAGGGTGATTGAAGAAGGGTTGTCCCTCCTACCCTAATGAAGAAGGGTTGTCCCCCCTACCCTAATGAAGGGTGATTGAAGAAGGGTTGTCCCTCCTACCCTAATGAAGGGTGATTGAAGAAGGGTTGTCCCTCCTACCCTAATGAAGGGTGATTGAAGAAGGGTTGTCCCCCCTACCCTAATGAAGGGTGATTGAAGAAGGGTTGTCCCCCTTACCCTAATGAAGGGTGATTGAAGAAGGGTTGTCCCCCTTACCCTAATGAAGGGTGATTGAAGAAGGGTTGTCCCCCTTACCCTAATGAAGGGTGATTGAAGAAGGGTTGTCCCCCTTACCCTAATGAAGGGTGATTGAAGAAGGGTTGTCCCTCCCATCCATTCACTTTGAGAACAACCTTCACTTCTTCTAGTGACTGGTACATCTGTCTTGAAAGGCATGGTGTGTGTTATGTGTAAAAAGCCTTTTAATTCTCTCATGAAGGATGCTTGTCCATTCCATGAGGACACCGAGACCATGGATCAGCCACAGTCCCAGAGGAATGCTGAACCTCATGTGGTAGACCTGGCCCAATTACAGTTTGTTATTGGATCACTGAAGCTCTGTGGAATGGGACTCTCAAAACAGGCCTTCATTGTTCATCTTTTTGGTTAGAACATTTTAAATGTCTATTTGGCCAAATTCTCTCTGTGTTGTACACTTGTAATTTGATTAGAAGTAACTGTTCATCGCAAACAGAGACGGTGCACTATACCAGGGACCTACAAGACGGTGTACTATACCAGGGACCTACAAGACGGTGTACTATACCAGGGACCTACAAGACGGTGCACTATACCAGGGACCTACAAGACGCCAAAGATTAAAAGTCTAATCTGAAATGACTGCCTGCCCATAGTGAAGGGGCTGGGACATTTTTTATTTTACCTTTATTTAACTAGGCAAGTAAAATAAGAGCAAATTCTTATTTTCAATGATGGCCTAGTGGGTTAACTGCCTGTTCAGGGGCAGAACAACAGATTTGTACCTTGTCAGTTTGGGGGTTTGAACTTGCAACCTTCCGGTTACTAGTCCAACGCTCTAACCACTAGGCTACCCTGCCGCCCCATAAGATGTGAAGGGGCTGGGACATGAGATGTGAAGGGGCTGGGACATGAGATGTGAAGGGGCTGGGACATGAGATGTGAAGGGGCTGGGACATGAGATGTGAAGGGGCTGGGACATGAGATGTTCCTGATAGCTTCCTGTTTTAACCATCCCCATGGAATGCCCTGACCTCCTGAAACCACATCATGCATTGCAGTGAGGTCAGGGCTCAAATACATGTTCACATTATATATATATATATATATATATACATATATATATATACGTATATCATTTGTTGTTGTTGGACATAAAATAAATGTATAAACAGCAGGAAATGATCTCCAAGGGATTGTAATTTAGTAAATGTGTTCCCAAGTACTCCCACGTATAATAGAGACATGTGATCGTATACAAATGTAAACAAGGTTGTAAATTATGACGTTTTATATTTATATATATCTTTTTGCAGTCAATTTGAAGTCTGCAAATGATTTGTAATTGTGTTCCGGTCTTCTAACCATCTGCTCTAGAAGAAATCGTCCCACGACTGAATCCTACAGAAGCTGACGATCCCTGATCTAGAGCGATAAGACCGCAATGTCTCATTCACAATCTTATACAACCCTGTGTGCCTGCCTGTTGGTCTGTATGATGGTCTGCCTGTCTTTGTACAAGCATGTGTTTGGGGGGGAGGGGGGGGGGGGGGATCTCACACAGAATTCCCAAACTGGATATTCTCCCTCCAGGCCGGAGTGATCCTTAACTCTCCCTGGGAGACATCCTGGGAACGTGGGAGTGAGTATGGGAACGTTGGCTCCCATCCTGGGGGCTCTCTCTATCTCTGACCATGTGGGATGTCTTTGTGTGGGATTGGGAGCAGTGTGTGGGAGGGGAGGATGTAGTTAAGTGATTAGTAGGAAACAGACGTGTACATCCTGAGACAGAGTAGGAACATATGTGATTCTGTTTGCTTGTGTATTATTGACTGTAGTTGTGGGTTTTAGTCCACTGCAGAGATATGTATGTATATGTAGAGGGAGAGAGAGGGAGAGGGAGAGGGAGAGAAGGAGAGGGAGGGAGAGGGAGAGGGAGAGGGAGAGGGAGAGGGAGAGGGAGAGGGAGAGACAGGGGGAGAGAGGGAGAGAGAGAGAGATAGAGAGAGAAGAGGGGGGAGAGAGGGAGAGAGAGAGAGAGAGAGAGAGTGAGAGAGAGAGAGAGAGAGAGAGAGAGAGAGGGAGAGAGAGGCAGGGGGAGAGGGAGAGGGAGGGAGAGAGAGAGAGAGAGAGAGAGAGAGACAGGGGGAGAGAGGGAGAGAGAGACAGGGGGAGAGAGGGAGAGAGAGAGAGAGAGAGAGAGAGAGAGAGGGGGAGAGGGAGAGGGAGCCTAACTCTATATACAGTGAGTATACACAACCAAAGTCTAACTCTCTCTGTAGATGGCTCTGGTCTGGTCTAACTCTCTAAATAGATGGGTCTGGTCTAACTCTCTATATAGGTAGCTCTGGTCTAGTCTAACTCTCTATATAGATGGCTCTGGTCTGGTCTAACTATATATAGGTAGCTCTGGTCTAGTCTAACTCTCTATATAGATGGCTCTGGTCTGGTCTAACTCTCTATATAGATGGCTCTGGTCTGGTATAACTCTATATATAGATGGCTCTGGTCTAACTCTCTATGTAGATGGCTCTGGTCTGGTCTAACTCTATATAGGTAGCTCTGGTCTAGTCTAACTCTCTATATAGATGGCTCTGGTCTGGTCTAACTCTCTATATAGATGGCTCTGGTCTGGTATAACTCTATATATAGATGGCTCTGGTCTAACTCTCTATGTAGATGGCTCTGGTCTGGTCTAAGTCTCTATGTAGATGGCTGTGGTCTGGTCTAACTCTCTATGTAGATGGCTCTGGTCTAACTCTCTATGTAGAGGGCTCTGGTGTAACTCTCTATGTAGATCGCTCTGGTCTGGTCTAACTCTCTATATAGATGGCTCTGGTCTAACTCTCTATGTAGATGGCTCTGGTCTGGTCTAACTCTCTATGTAGATGGCTCTGGTCTGGTCTAACTCTCTATGTAGATGGCTCTGGTCTGGTCTAACTCTCTATGTAGATCGCTCTGGTCTGGTCTAACTCTCTATGTAGATGGCTCTGGTCTGGTCTAACTCTCTATGTAGATGGCTCTGGTCTGGTCTAACTCTCTATGTAGATGACTCTGGTCTGGTCTAACTCTCTATGTAGATGGCTCTGGTCTGGTCTAACTCTCTATGTAGATCGCTCTGATCTGGTCTAACTCTCTATGTAGATGGCTCTGGTCTGGTCTAACTCTCTATGTTGATGGCTCTGGTCTGGTCTAACTCTCTATGTAGATGGCTCATTATTTTCCCTCCTTTCCGTAGACATCCCTGTTACTAAAGCACTTTCTCCTGTATCTGTGTGTGAATGGGACAATGCACAGACAAGCCAACAGCGTGACGGCCTGGATAAAGAGAAACAGAGACATATTCACTCTGGTCTCAGTGGTTGAATCTCCGCCTTCACAGAGTTACACGACCAGAAACCACTTTCATTCCAGCTCATTTCATGTTGAATTTGCAGTCACATACAGCTCACAACTGATAGACTGAAGCAGAAAAGAGAGAGAAAGAGAGGAAAATAAGAACATAAAAGAGGTGTTTCAAGCCTGAGTGGCATTGAGAGGGTAATAAGATCTGCTGGAATAGGGGAAAGGTATTCTACTTTCATATAAAAGTCAAGTGAGATGTGTGTGTGTGGGCGTTCGAGCCGGGCATGTGTTTTCATATGTGCATGTGTGTCTGTATGTGTGTGTCTGTATGTGTGTGTCTGTACCTGTGTGTCTGTATGTGTGTGTCTGTACGTGTGTGTCTGTACGTGTGTGTCTGTACGTGTGTGTCTGTATGTGTGTGTCTGTATGTGTGTGTCTGTATGTGTGTGTCTGTATGTGTGTGTCTGTATGTGTGTGTCTGTATGTGTGTGTCTGTATGTGTGTGTCTGTATGTGTGTGTCTGTACCTGCCTGTCTGTATCTGTGTGTCTGTACCTGTGTGTCTGTATGTGTGTGTCTGTACGTGTGTGTCTGTACGTGTGTGTCTGTATGTGTGTGTCTGTACGTGTGTGTCTGTATGTGTGTGTCTGTATGTGTGTGTCTGTATGTGTGTGTCTGTATGTGTGTGTCTGTATGTGTGTGTCTGTATGTGTGTGTCTGTATGTGTGTGTCTGTACCTGCCTGTCTGTATCTGTGTGTCTGTATGTGTGTGTCTGTATGTGTGTGTCTGTACGTGTGTGTCTGTATGTGTGTGTCTGTATGTGTGTGTCTGTACGTGTGTGTCTGTATGTGTGTGTCTGTATGTGTGTGTCTGTACGTGTGTGTCTGTATGTGTGTGTCTGTACGTGTGTTCATATGTACATGTGTGAACAAGAAAAAGAGACCACACAGCCGTTAAGTGTGTGTGTGTGTGTGTGTGTGTGTGTGTGTGTGTGTGTGTGTGTGTGTGTGTGTGTGTGTGTGTGTGTGTGTGTGTGTGCGTGTGCGTGTGCGTGTGCGTGTGCGTGTGTGTGTGTGTGTGTGTGTTCATGCATACATTGATGTCTTTACTCAAGTATATAAGAGTGTGGTGGCCTCACTTGAAACTGAAATCTATCTTCACTCTGAATGGAACCCCTGTTCTCTCTCTGTCTCCTTTTCTTCCCTCTATTCCTCTTTCTCTCCTTTTCTTCCCTCTATTCCTCTTTCTCTCCTTTCCTCCTTCCTTCATTCCTTCCTTCCCTCCCTCCCTCCCTCCCTCCCTCCCTCCCTCCCTCCCTCACTCTTTCCTTTCCTCCCTCATTCCCTCCCTCTTCTCTCTCTCCCTCTCTCCTTTCCTCACGCTATCCCTCCCTCTTCTCTTCCTTTAGTTAAACTATAGCATTATGACCATGCATTTGATCTATAGAGAGAGAGAGAGAGAGAGAGAGAGAGAGAGAGAGAGAGAGAGAGAGAGAGAGAGAGAGAGAGAGAGAGAGAGAGAGAGAGAGAGAGAGAGAGAGAACAGATATGGAGTTATGGAGAGAGAGATAAGTAGGGGCAATGAGAGAAACAGAGAGGATGGTTGAGAAAAGGACAAATAAATAGTGAAAGAGAGCGATGGTAAAACACCTAAGATTGCTTCTGGCCTTGCCTCCTGATGGCCAATCATTCTTCTAACTGGCTATTTGTGTACAAACTGTTATGTGGAGGATAGAGAGTTTGAATGAAAACCAAATAGTAAGTGGATGAATTTTGAGTTGATACAAACTGACAGTCGTGTAAGAAAGAGAAAAATATGAGAGAGACAATGAGAAAGAGAAAGAGAAAGAGAGAGAGAGAGAGAGACAGAGAGAGAAAGAGAAAGGGAGAGAGACAAGGAGAGAGAGAAAGAGATGTACAGTATGTTGTTGTCTGGCTAGAGCAGGGAGGGACAGAGAGAGATTATTATTTGATAGATGTCTGAAGTTGCGTTCGGTTTGCTTGAATGAACGGCGAGGTGAGGGTTTGAAGCAATGAGTGACGTATATAAAGAGCAGCGGCCATGTTGACAGCGTTCCCCAACCCACAACCGAACCCTTCCACGTCTTTCAGCTGCTAGTTTCCGTTCATTTGAACGTTCCAGAACGCAGCTTGAGTGTTCTGTCTTGGAGCGTTCCAAGGTCAAGAACAAACCAATCAGGTGTCTGATTGCATTAGATATGCAAAGAGCCTCAGCTGCAGCTAATCTCCTGGCACCTGTAGCTACTCAGGGGTGCGTTCAGTTAGCTTGAGCGTTTGCTACGTTGAGTAACGGTTTGTACTGAACAGCACGTTTTACCTAAAAGTTCTTGTACGTTCTCAGACAGACGTTTGCTCCATTCAGTGGGTGTGGCTTGAAGCAATGAGTGACGTATTTAAAGGGCCATGCTGACAGCGTTCCCCGACCCACAATCCAATCCCCAATTGCCTCCTGAGTGGCTCAGCGGTCTAAGGCACTCCATCTCAGTGCTATAGGTGTCCCTACAGACCCGGGGTCAATCCCATCCCGTATCACAACTGGCCATGATCAGGAGTCTCGTAGGGGGGAGAACAATTGGCCCAGTATCGTCCGGGTTAGTGAAGGGTTTGGCCCAGCATCGTCCGGGTTAGGGGAGGGTTTGGCCCAGTATCGTCCGGGTTAGTGAAGGGTTTGGCCCAGCATCGTCCGGGTTAGGGGAGGGTTTGGCCAAACATCGTCCGAGTTAGTGGAGGGTTTGGCCGTTGGAGGCCGTCATTGTAAATAAGATTTTTTTCTTAACTGACTTGTCTAGTTAAATAAAGGTTAAATAAATAAAATCCCTTCCCGTTGTTCAACTGGTTGTTCAGTACAGCGCCATTCAATTGAATGTTCTATTGAGTTTTTATGACCTGAACGCAGCCCAAGTAGCCTCGGAGAAGAGATGATGCTTTTCACGATGATGTAGTGCTCCTTGAGGACTTTCAGTGTGTCTTCATGAGGATTTATCTGGCACTGTATCATTCTACATCCATCTCAACCTCTGAATCACCTTCAAAACAACGAAGCACCTGTGGCAGCACCTTGAAGTGTCTGCTGGAGTAACACATATGATGCTCCTCCTTGAGGTCTTGGAATGTACTATTACAAACTAACTGTCACCCTACTACCCATCTACTGTCACCCAAACTACCCATCTACTGTCACCCAAACTACCCATCTACTGTCACCCTACTACCCATCTACTGTCACCCAACTACCCATCTACTGTCACCCAACTACCCATCTACTGTCACCCTACTACCCATCTACTGTCACCCTACTACCCATCTACTGTCATCCTACTACCCATCTACTGTCACCCTACTACCCATCTACTGTCACCCTACTACCCATCTACTGTCACCCTACTACCCATCTACTGTCACCCTACTACCCATCTACTGTCACCCAAACTACCCATCTACTGTCACCCTACTACCCATCTACTGTCACCCAAATACCCATCTACTGTCATCCTACTACCCATCTACTGTCACCCTACTACCCATCTACTGTCACCCAAACTACCCATCTACTGTCACCCTACTACCCATCTACTGTCACCCAACTACCCATCTACTGTCACCCAAATACCCATCTACTGTCACCCTACTACAAACTAACTATCACCCTAACTACCCATCTACTGTCACCCAACCACCCATCTACTGTCACCCTACAACCCACTAACTGTCACCCTACTACCAATCAGCTGTCACCCTACTACCCATCTACTGTCACCCAACTACCCATCTACTGTCACCCAACTACCCATCTACTGTCACCCAACTACCCATCTACTGTAACCCTACTACCCATCTACTGTCACCCTACTACCCATCTACTGTCACCCTACTACCCATCTACTGTCACCCTACTACCCATCTACTGTCACCCTACTACCCATCTACTGTCACCCAACTACCCATCTACTGTCACCCAACTACCCATCTACTGTCACCCTACTACCCATCTACTGTCACCCTACTACCCATCTACTGTCACCCTACTACCCATCTACTGTCACCCTACTACCCATCTACTGTCACCCTACTACCCATCTACTGTCACCCTACTACCCATCTACTGTC
Source organism: Oncorhynchus mykiss (assembly GCF_013265735.2). Classification (NCBI taxonomy): domain Eukaryota; kingdom Metazoa; phylum Chordata; class Actinopteri; order Salmoniformes; family Salmonidae; genus Oncorhynchus; species Oncorhynchus mykiss. The sequence continues at coordinate 143,865 of NW_023493729.1, read as the reverse complement.
ACCCTACTACCCATCTACTGTCACCCTACTACCCATCTACTGTCACCCTACTATGGTGTTAACGTCTACACTTTTGAATAAATAGAATACAAAATGTTCTCAAATGAAAACAGAATTATTCTGACCACGCTCCCAAGTCCCCACTTCGGCAGATAAGTTACTATCCATAAACTAGCTTGCTGGGAAGGACTCATCAGGACGACTGACAGAATTGAATGAACCCAATCCGTTCGTCTCCACTCGACTATAGCTGTGTGACATACGTCATTCATTTGGGCACCAGGCGTGTGTCCGTGTCGCCTCCCCTCTCAAAGTGGCTGTGGACATGGAGTCAGTGAAATTGTCTTGGTGTTGTTTTTTTGTTTTTTTGCATGCATGTACTTCTACCTATGTGTGTGTTTGAATAGTAGGCCTGGCTTTAGGAGATTGTCCCTGCTCTGCTCTGCTGGGCCCAGTCTGACAGACAGGCTTTATGGAAATAGGCCTTTTTATATGAGGATATGACGATATGAATGGAAATTCATGGCTGGCTTTTTGGAGGATTTGAAAGCAGGGAATCCCCAAGGGCGGCTAGTTGTGTGCATGACATCAAAGGTGCAACTCGTATCCCAGTTTCTGAAATCCTTCTTACCAACCGTGTTGATTCCTCTCTTCCGCTCCTCCTATCTCCTCCTCTATTCCTATCTCCTCTTCTCCTCCTCTCCTCCTTTCTCCTCCTCTCCTATCTCTTCCTCTCCTCCTCTCTTTATCTCCTCTCCTTCGATCTCCTCCTCTCCTCCCTCTCTCCTACTCCTATACCTCCTCTACTCCTCCTCTCTTCCCTTCCTCTCCTCCTCCTCTCCTCCTCTCTTCCCCTCCTCTCCTCCTCTCCTCTCCCCTCCTCCTCTTCCCCTCCTCCTCTCCTCCTCCTCCTCTTCCTCTCCTCTCCTCCTCCTCCTCCTCTCATCCCCTTCTCTTCTCTATACAGTACATATCCATTTTCTACAGTATATTTACTTTCAATCTGATATTCAACTATCTTACAGTCTCATGTTGGATCTATCTCAGAACAGCTATAAAGAGGTAAAAGATTGAAGCTATCAGGTGTTCATTATCTGACAGGGAAACCTCTTCAGTACTTCAGGATGGGCACAGTGTTGCCTGTAGAGAAAGCCTACATTGTGTTTGTGTGGAGAGGGAGATGAAGTGGAAGAGATACAGTACTCCATCTGAACTCAAATCAGACTCCGGTTTATATTGATCTTGCTATATATCCCTGGCGTCTGCGTGTGTGTGTGTTCATGTGTGTGAATTTCTGTGTGTGTGTGTGTGTGTGTGTGTGTGTGTGTGTGTGTGTGTGTGTGTGTGTGTGTGTGTGTGTGTGTGTGTGTGTGTGTGTGTGTGTGTGTGTGTGTGTGTTTGAGCATAGAGAGAGAGATTGAGTCTGGAGACTTGAGATATAATGTGTGTTGGAGTGTAGAGAGAGAGATTGAGTCTGGAGACTGGAAACTATGAGATATAATGTGTGTTGGAGTGTAGAGAGAGTTTGGAGACATAATGTTTAGGGAGAGATGTCTGTCACTAAGGGACAGACAGACATGCTTTTATTAATTTAAACTAGGAAAGTCAGTTAAGAACAAATTGTTATTTACAATGACGGCCTAAACTGGCCGAACCCGGACGACACTGGGCCAATTGTGTGCCGCCCTATGACAGACAGACAGACAGACAGACAGACAGACAGACAGACAGACAGACAGACAGACAGACGTGCGTGTGTGTGTGTGTGTGTGTGTGTGCACCGCTAGAGCGTATGTGTGAATACCTGCAGTACACTCAGTGCGGATATCAATTAATTGTAGAATTATCCCCAAGTCATTGTAATGAAGACAAATTCATTTTTTGTTAAATGAAAAATCCAATGAAATTGTACTGCCTCATTACTCTCTGTTGTGTGCGACATGACACCCTGTTCTCTAAATCACACTTATCTTGACCAGCGCCTTATGGGCTGTGCAGTGCACTATAAAGGGATTAGGGTGTGATTTGGGACTCACGACCAACTGTTCTGTTTAGTTCATGAGAGAATGATCAGAATCGTTAAGACATTATGATGTCATAGTGGAACCTTCCAAACGGCATCCTTTACCCTTTTTAAGTGCACTATTCTTGGACCAAAGCCATTAATGGGCCACGTTGAAAAGTAGTGCACTAGCCAAATGAGTGCCCTGTATGGGGATCAGGGTGCCGTTTGGGAGTTGGTCTCGTTCAGATCACAGAAGAATGATGATGGTTGTGTTAATAAGACATTATTATATTACAGTCAGATAATGTATTACTTTTCTGAGTCATTCCGCTATAATGGGACTGCAGGTGAATCTGTATGATGAAAAGTCACGTCTGATGTTGTGTAATGTGAGTTATAATGGGACTACAGGTGAATCTGTATGATGAAAAGACACGTCTGATGTTGTGTAATGTGAGTTATAATGGGACTACAGGTGAATCTGTATGATGAAAAGTCACGTCTGATGTTGTGTAATGTGAGTTATAATGGGACTGCAGGTGAATCTGTATGATGAAAAGTCACGTCTGATGTTGTGTAATGTGAGTTATAATGGGACTGCAGGTGAATCTGTATGATGAAAAGTCACGTCTGATGTTGTGTAATGTGAGTTATGATGGGACTACAGGTGAATCTGTATGATGAAAAGTCACGTCTGATGTTGTGTAATGTGAGTTATAATGGGACTGCAGGTGAATCTGTATGATGAAAAGTCACGTCTGATGTTGTGTAATGTGAGTTATGATGGGACTACAGGTGAATCTGTATGATGAAAAGTCACGTCTGATGTTGTGTAATGTGAGTTATGATGGGACTACAGGTGAATCTGTATGATGAAAAGTCACGTCTGATGTTGTGTAATGTGAGTTATGATGGGACTACAGGTGAATCTGTATGAGGAAAAGTTACGTGTGATGTTGTGTAATGTGTTATAATGGGACTACAGGTGAATCTGTATGATGAAAAGTCACATCTGATGTTGTGTAAAGTGAGTTATGATGGGACTACAGGTGAATCTGTATGATGAAAAGTCACGTCTGATGTTGTGTAATGTGAGTTATGATGGGACTACAGGTGAATCTGTATGATGAAAAGTCACGTCTGATGTTGTGTAATGTGAGTTATGATGGGACTGCAGGTGAATCTGTATGATGAAAAGTCACGTCTGATGTTGTGTAAAGTGAGTTATGATGGGACTACAGGTGAATCTGTATGATGAAAAGTCACGTCTGATGTTGTGTAATGTGAGTTATAATGGGACTACAGGTGAATCTGTATGATGAAAAGTCACATCTGATGTTGTGTAATGTGAGTTATAATGGGACTGCAGGTGAATCTGTATGATGAAAAGTCACGTCTGATGTTGTGTAATGTGAGTTATAATGGGACTGCAGGTGAATCTGTATGATGAAAAGTCACGTCTGATGTTGTGTAATGTGAGTTATGATGGGACTGCAGGTGAATCTGTATGATGAAAAGTCACGTCTGATGTTGTGTAATGTGAGTTATAATGGGACTGCAGGTGAATCTGTATGATGAAAAGTCACGTCTGATGTTGTGTAATGTGAGTTATAATGGGACTGCAGGTGAATCTGTATGATGAAAAGTCACGTCTGATGTTGTGTAATGTGAGTTATGATGGGACTGCAGGTGAATCTGTATGATGAAAAGTCACATCTGATGTTGTGTAATGTGAGTTATAATAATGGCAGGTTGAGTCCGGGTCAAACACACACACACACACACACACACACACACACACACACACACCCACCACCTCTGGAAGTGCAGTCACACAACAGAGAGACAGGCTTAAGACTTCTGTTACTTTAGCGTCCTGTGAAGTTTGTGGACTGTGTGTGTGTGTGTGTGTGTGTGTGTGTGTGTGTGTGTGTGTGTGTTAGTGTGTAGGGGGAGTTTGTTGACCGGAGGTGTGCTACGTCTGCTGCCAGTGTCTGAATCCTCAGAGAAACTAGTCCCCAACATGACAGAGAAGGTTCTGAGAACATACGTCAACAAAGACTCTCTGGAACAGTTTCAGTCAGCAAGATGTCTGAGGGAATAATGGAAAACGGCTTAGCATCAAACCTTACAGACTGTTACTGGAGCAGTGTTTAGAGTTGAATAACATCCCTTCTAGACCGTAACAGTCTCCTATATGAACCTACAGCCTACTGGTTCAGCTAGGATTACTGCACTGTGATGCTAACATGTCTACCTGTGTCCATGTTGTGTTAGGAAGTCTGTAGTCGCGGCACTCTGGCTACTGTGTGTAAACGTTGTTTCCTGGGATTCAGATCTGTGAATGTTTGTTTTATCATGGCTGTTATTAACATATACTGTCATAAGGATGTATCTAACAGTGTTTTATCATGGCTGTTATTAACATATACTGTCATAAGGACATATCTAACAGTGTTTTATCATGGCTGATATTAACATATACTGTCATAAGGACATATCTAACAGTGTTGTATTAACATATACTGTCATAAGGACATATCTAACAGTGTTGTATCATGGCTGGTATTAACATATACTGTCATAAGGACATATCTAACAGTGTTTATTAACATATACTGTCATAAGGACATATCTAACAGTGTTGTATTAACATATACTGTCATAAGGACATATCTTTCAGTGTGATATTAACATATACTGTCATAAGGACATATCTAACAGTGTGATATTAACATATACTGTCATAAGGACATATCTAACAGTGTTGTATCATGGCTGTTATTAACATATACTGTCATAAGGACATATCTAACAGTGTGATATTAACATATACTGTCATAAGGACATATCTAACAGTGTTGTATTAACATATACTGTCATAAGGACATATCTAACAGTGTTATATTAACATATACTGTCATAAGGACATATCTAACAGTGTTATATTAACATATACTGTCATAAGGACATATCTAACAGTGTGATATTAACATATACTGTCATAAGGACATATCTAACAGTGTTATATTAACATATACTGTCATAAGGACATATCTAACAGTGTTATTAACATATACTGTCATAATCACAAAAATGGCCTGTGGTTTTAAGCTGGACTTCTAGTCTGTCAGGGTGGAATAAAAATAACCAGGTTTGAATATGACTCTTCTGGTTGGAATATGACTATCCTGGTTGGAATATGACTCTTCTGGTTCGAATATGACTCTTCTGGTTGGAATATGACTCTTCTGGTTGGAATATGACTCTTCTGGTTCGAATATGACTCTTCTGGTTTGAATATGACTCTTCTGGTTGGAATATGACTCTTCTGGTTGGAATATGACTCTTCTGGTTGGAATATGACTATCCTGGTTGGAATATGACTATGCTGGATTAAATTGGACTATTCTGAATTGAATATCAGTATGCTGGATTGAATAAGACTATATCCAAACCTGGAAAAGCCTCTTTAGAGACTATCTATTTTGTTGGACTCAGTGAGAATCCAGGAGGCTGAGCTAATTCTATTAAAATGGGTTGAGAATTTAAAGGAGGGAGGAGAAGGGGAGGGAGAGACTAAGGGAGGAGAGAGTGAAGAGAATTATCAGAATCCTCGCTTTTGGGGATTGAGCCGTAAAGTCGGATCGAGCGATGGTGAGAGGCGGTGTTTCTGTGAGTAGGGGGATAGAGAGGCAGGGGAGGTGTCGGTAAGCGGTCGGTAAGAGGATTCAATACTCTAAAATCGGCTCAGTGGAACGTTGGGTGCATTCACACACAGATACTGTAACCTAGCTATTACTCCCCTCTCCTCCTCTCCTTCTCTCTTCCTCCTGTCCTCTCCTTTCCCTAACTCTTATTCATTCCTCTCCTCTTCCTCTCATTTTCCTCCTACCTTCTATCTTCTCCTCTCTCCTCCTCTCATTTTTTCCTACACTCCTTTACTCATTTTCTGCTTCTGTCTTCTCCCATCTTCCTCTCCTCCTTCCCTCCACGTCTCCTCTTCTCCTCCCATGTTCCTCTCCTCCTTCCCTCCACGTCTCCTCTTCTCCTCCCATCTTCCTCTCCTCCTTCCCTCCACGTCTCCTCTTCTCCTCCTATCTTCCTCTCCTCCTTCCCTTCACGTCTCCTCTTCTCCTCCCATCTTCCTCTCCTCCTTCCCTCCACGTCTCCTCTCCTCCTCCCATCTTCCTCTCCTCCTTCCCTCCACATCTCCTCTTCTCTTCCCATCTTCCTCTCCTCCTTCCCTCCATGTTGTCCTCTCCTCCTTCCCTCCACATCTCCTCTCCTCCTCCCATCTTCCTCTCCTCCTTCCCTCCATGTCTCCTCTCCTCCTCCCATCTTCCTCTCCTCCTTCCCTCCACATCTCCTCTCCTCCTCCCATCTTCCTCTCCTCCTTCCCTCCACGTCTCCTCTTCTCCTCCCATCTTCCTCTCCTCCTTGCCTCCACGTCTCCTCTCCTCCTCCCATCTTCCTCTCCTCCTTCCCTCCACGTCTCCTCTCCTCCTCCCATCTTCCTCTCCTCCTTCCCTCCACATCTCCTCTTCTCCTCCCATCTTCCTCTCCTCCTTCCCTCCACGTCTCCTCTCCTCCTCCCATCATGGCCCTGCCAAGTTCAGCCTTGAGGGCTTAAATAATCACGAAGAAGTCCAGCTGGCACAGTATTGTATTGTTTGAGAGAGAGAGAGAGAGGGATAGAAAGAGAGAGAGAGAGAGAGAGAGAGAGAAAGACAGGGGGAAAGACAGGGACTGAACCATCGATGTGATGTAATGAGGTGTAATTCTTACAGACTGTTACATTCTCTTCTTCCAACAGCAACTCTAGTCTCTCTAGTTGCTGCTTCACTTCTGTCAGAAGTCACTC
>NW_023493729.1:127500-136496 GCF_013265735.2 Oncorhynchus mykiss | reverse complement strand
ACCCCCCCCCCCCCCCAGAGTTACTGATGTCTACAATATTCTGTTGTTACCCCCCCCCCCCCCCCCCCCAGAGTTACTGATGTCTATAATATTCTGTTGCTACCCCCCCCCCCCTCCCCCAGAGTTACTGATGTCTATAATATTCTGTTGCTACCCCCCCCCCAGTGGTGGAACAAGTACTCACGTCTCATACTTTACTTAGTAAAAGTAAAGATACCTGAATAGAAAATGACTCTGGTAAAAGTGAAATTCACCCAGTAAAATACTACTTGAGTAAAAGTAAAGATACCTGAATAGAAAATGACTCTAGTAAAAGTGAAATTCACCCAGTAAAATACTACTTGAGTAAAAGTCTGAAAGTATTTGCTTTAAAATATACTGAAGTATCAAAAGTAAAAGTATGAATCCTTTAAAATTCCTTATATTAACCAAATCAGACGACACAATTTTCCTGCCTTTCATTTTTTTACGGAGAGTCGAGGGCACATTCCAACACTAAGACCTCATTTACAAACAAAGCATTTGTGTTTAGTGACTCTGCCAGATCAGAGGCAGGAGATGACCAGGGATATTCTCCAAATAAGTGTGTGAATTGAACCATCTTTCTGTCCTACTAAGCTTTCACAATATACTTTTGGGTGTCAGGGAAAATGTAGGGAGTACAACATACATACTTCTCTTTAGGAATGCAGTGAAGTAAAATAAAATATAAACAGAAAAGTAAAGTACAGATACCCCCAAGAAAAACAACTTAAAATTAAGTTGTACTTTCAAGTATTTTTACTAAAGTACTGCCTGTCCCCTACTCCTCTCCTCCACTCCTATGTCATTCTCTCCTCCTGTTCTTCTTCTCTTCTCTGTCCCTCTGGATAGTGTGTCCATACACAGACACATACACGTGCACACACACACACACTCCTGGTCTCCCTGTTGTCCCGCTGGCTGTGAAGGATTCATTATCCACCTATGGCCTGTAGATGTAATGAGGTTGGAGAGGTAGAAGGTGATCCCTGGGCTGTAATAATACAAGGGAGGTGTGTGTTTGTGTGTGTGTGTGTGTGTGTGTGTGTAGACCCTCTTCACTGTGTGTGGCTGTAATACAAGGTAGACTATTTGAGCCCCTGTGTGTGTGTGTCTGCTGTAATATTGTCTCTGTTTATCAGGGGATAGACAGGGCCCTCTCTACAGGTCTTATTTCAGGGGACAGACAAGGCCCTCTCTACAGGCCTTTCAGGGGACAGACAGGGCCCTCTCTACAGGCCTTTCAGGGGACAGACAGGGCCCTCTCTACAGGCCTTTCAGGGGACAGACAGGGCCCTCTCTACAGGTCTTTCAGGGGACAGACAGGGCCCTCTCTACAGGCCTTTCAGAGGACAGACAGGGCCCTCTCTACAGGTCTTTCAGGGGACAGACAGGGCCCTCTCTACAGGTCTTATTTCAGGGGACAGACAGGGCCCTCTCTACAGGTCTTATTTCAGGGGACAGACAGGGCCCTCTCTACAGGCCTTTCAGGGGACAGACAGGGCCCTCTCTACAGGTCTTATTTCAGGGGACAGACAAGGCCCTCTCTACAGGTCTTATTTCAGGGGACAGACAGGGCCCTCTCTACAGGCCTTTCAGGGGACAGACAGGGCCCTCTCTACAGGTCTTTCAGGGGACAGACAGGGCCCTATCTACAGGCCTTTCAGAGGACAGACAGGGCCCTCTCTACAGGTCTTTCAGGGGACAGACAGGGCCCTCTCTACAGGTCTTATTTCAGGGGACAGACAGGGCCCTCTCTACAGGTCTTATTTCAGGGGACAGACAGGGCCCTCTCTACAGGCCTTTCAGGGGACAGACAGGGCCCTCTCTACAGGTCTTATTTCAGGGGACAGACAAGGCCCTCTCTACAGGTCTTATTTCAGGGGACAGACAGGGCCCTCTCTACAGGTCTTTCAGGGGACAGACAGGGCCCTCTCTACAGGTCTTTCAGGGGACAGACAGGGCCCTCTCTACAGGTCTTTCAGGGGACAGACAGGGCCCTCTCTACAGGTCTTTCAGGGGACAGACAGGGCCCTCGCTACAGTTCTTTCAGGGGACAGACAGGGCCCTCTCTAAAGGTCTTTCAGGGGACAGACAGGGCCCTCTCTACAGGCCTTTCAGGGGACAGACAGGGCCCTCTCTACAGGTCTTTCAGGGGACAGACAGGGCCCTCTCTACAGGTCTTTCAGGGGACAGACAGGGCCCTCTCTACAGGCCTTTCTGGGGACAAACAGGGCCCTCTCTAAAGGTCTGTCAGGGGACAGACAGGGCATGTCTGTGTGCTGCAACCATATTGTTATCATGTGATGCTGCCATGCTGTGCTGTCATGTGTTGCTACCATGCTGTGGTGTCATGTGTTGCTACCATGCTGTGGTGTCATGTGTTGCTACCATGCTGTGGTGTCATGTGTTGCTACCATGTTGTGGTGTCATGTGTTGCTACCATGTTGTGGTGTCATGTGTTGCTACCATGCTGTGGTGTCATGTGTTGCTACCATGTTGTGGTGTCATGTGTTGCTACCATGCTGTGGTGTCATGTGTTGCTACCATGTTGTGGTGTCATGTGTTGCTACCATGCTGTGGTGTCATGTGTTGCTACCATGCTGTGGTGTCATGTGTTGCTACCATGCTGTGGTGTCATGTGTTGCTACCATGCTGTGGTGTCATGTGTTGCTACCATGTTGTGGTGTCATGTGTTGCTACCATGCTGTGGTGTCATGTGTTGCTACCATGCTGTGGTGTCATGTGTTGCTACCATGTTGTGGTGTCATGTGTTGCTACCATGCTGTGGTGTCATGTGTTGCTACCATGTTGTGGTGTCATGTGTTGCTACCATGTTGTGGTGTCATGTGTTGCTACCATGCTGTGGTGTCATGTGTTGCTACCATGTTGTGGTGTCATGTGTTGCTACCATGTTGTGGTGTCATGTGTTGCTACCATGCTGTGGTGTCATGTGTTGCTACCATGTTGTGGTGTCATGTGTTGCTACCATGCTGTGGTGTCATGTGTTGCTACCATGTTGTGGTGTCATGTGTTGCTACCATGTTGTGGTGTCATGTGTTGCTACCATGTTGTGGTGTCATGTGTTGCTACCATGTTGTCATCTGAGGTCTCTCTCTATGTAGTGATGTGCTACTCCCAGACCTCGGCCCCGCAGGAGGCCTTTTGGTAGGCCGTCATGGAACATAACAATGGGGTTTTAACTGACTTTCCTAGTTAAATAAAGTTTAAATAAATCAATTAAATAAAATGATAAATGTTTATTGAAAGAGGAATTACACATGATACATAAATCAAGATTCCCCTGATGATACACCCCCCCCCCCCCCAACAAACCAAGCATCCAATATTACAATAAGATTAAAACAACAAACCAAGCATACAATATTACAATAAGATTAAAACAACAAACCAAGCAACCAATATTACAATAAGATTAAAACAACAAACCAAGCATCCAATATTACAATAAGATTAAAACAACAAACCAAGCATCCCCTGTTTGTCCATTGACAATGTTTTATAGCACATGATTGAACCTTCATTTAACCAGCCGAGTCAGCCAGGAACATATGGCTGCCTGTAGTCAAATACATAGACTACAAGTAATCTGATACGTTGATAGAATTAAACTTCAACGAACATGCAAGAGATCCACATGTGAATGAAGACATTGAAAACACCCAGAGCCCCTGTCCCAAACCAAGCTGCACACAATGTCCCCAGTGTTGTCCCTACTCTACCTGCCCACACTATTACTATGGCTCCCTGCTACCCCATAGGCACTACAGCTACATGTTAGACCAACAGACAGAACCACCCCAGAAGCCAGAACCACCCCAGCAGACAGAACCACCCCAGCAGACAGAACCACCCCAGCAGACAGAACCACCCCAGCAGACAGAACCACCCCAGGAGACAGAACCACCGCAGCAGACAGAACCACCCCATCAGCACCGGCTGGACCCAACAGACAGAACCACCCCAGCAGACAGAACCACCCCATCAGACAGAACCACCCCAGCAGACAGAACCACCCCAGCAGACAGAACCAACACAGCAGACAGAACCACCCCAGCAGGCAGAACCACCACAGCAGACAGAACCACCCCAGCAGACAGAACCAACCCAGCAGACAGAACCACCCCAGCAGACAGAACCACACCAGCAGACAGAACCACCCCAGCAGACAGAACCACCCCCGCAGACAGAACCACCCCAGCAGACAGAACCAACCCAGCAGACAGAACAACCCCATCAGACAGAACCACCCAAGCAGACAGAACCACCCCATCAGCACCGGCTGGACCCAACAGACAGAACCACCCCAGCAGACAGAACCACCCCAGCAGACAGAACCACCCCATCAGACAGAACCACCCCAGCAGACAGAACCACCCCAGCAGACAGAACCACCCCAGCAGACAGAACCACCACAGCAGACAGAACCACCCCAGCAGGCAGAACCACCACAGCAGACAGAACCAACCCAGCAGACAGAACCACCCCATCAGACAGAACCACCCAAGCAGACAGAACCACCCCATCAGCACCGGCTGGACCCAACAGACAGAACCACCCCAGCAGCACCGGCTGGACCCAACAGACAGAACCACCCCAGCAGACAGAACCACCCCAGCAGACAGAACCACCCCATCAGCACCGGCTGGACCCAACAGACAGAACCACCCCAGCAGACAGAACCACCCCAGCAGGCAGAACCACCACAGCAGACAGAACCACCCCATCAGACAGAACCACCCCAGCAGACAGAACCACCCAAGCAGACAGAACCACCCCAGCAGACAGAACCACCCCAGCAGACAGAACCACCCCAGCAGACAGAACCACCCCAGCAGACAGAACCACCCAAGCAGACAGAACCACCCCAGCAGACAGAACAACCACAGCAGCACCGGCTGGACCCAACAGAGCTCCCAAGGTCCCCCATTGCCCGACTACTGACTGACACTTCAGTATTACCGTAAATGTAGCCCCTCCTCCTGCTGCTACTGCTCCCGTTTCATTGGTCCCATACCAAAAGGGGCAGACACAACTACGACACATCCAGCAACATAAAGTGCTGCGACAATAAATGCTAAAGTCACAGACGTATCTACAGTATATTTGTACACAACTTGGATGTCAGACAGTCTTCCAACCACGGTTTCCATGAGGTGTCCCAAACCTCCACATACTGCAGTGGTCCCTGTAGGAACTACAGTCACCTCCTTGGTGTCCGGCTCAGTTCTCCCCAGCATTCTCCTAAAGTTAGCTTTGACCTGTTGTGAGACTGTTATGGGGATCAAAACCGTTAGAAGAAATCCTATTCACATAGTCAGAAATATGATAAGCTTGTTGAAGGACTGTGATTCTTTCTCAATAGCGTCTTTTGGTGGAGGTCCAAACAGGTCACCTAGTCCTGCTTCCACTGTAGAGGACAGCGGGTAGCCTCCAGCTAATACAGAGATGAATCCCAGCAGTGTGCTTTCTAGCACGTTACAGACACCTGTATGAAGGGAGAGAGGGAGGAGAGAGGGAGGAGAGGGAGGGGGTTGGGAGGAGAAGGAGGGGTTGGGAAGAGTGAGGGAGGAGAGAGAGGGAAGAATATGGGAGGAAGTTGGGAGGAGATGGAGGGGTTGGGAAGAGAGAGGGAGGGATTTGGGAGGAGAGAGGGAGGTGAGAGGGAGGAAAGAGGGAAGGGGTTTGGGAGGAGAAAGGGAGGATAGAGGGAGGGGGTTGGGAGGAGAGAGGGAGGAGAGAGGGATGTGAGAGGGACATGAGAGGGAGGAGAGAGGGAGGGGGTTGGGAGGTAATGGAGGAGCGGGAGGACAAGAGAGGGGGTGAGCATAGATTCATGTTTATTAACAACTAGGTGTCCTACCAAAACCCACTCTAAACTACCCCAAACCAGTAAAATGGGATTGAGTGTTACCCAGATCAATTCCAATCAAGTTTATTTGTCACGTGCAGAGGGGACAGCAGGTGTAAATGGTGCAGTCATGATATCACAAATTTACTTTAGAATCAGACTGTTCTCCATGGGGGGATAAACAGTGATTTTTAGGCTAAGGTTTGAGATAGGGTTAAAACAGAATCAAAGTTCAGGCAACTGTTAATTTTAGGCATTCATTCTGGGTGGTTAAGTTAAGGGTTAAGGTTTCGCGAAAGTCTTTAAAAAAAAGAGCCCTTGGAACTGAGATTGAACCTGTGACCCTCAGAGCCAGAGCTTCCAGGAAACATGCCAACGGCGAGAACCTAAAATATTCCATCGGATGAACCTTTCTGCGTAGGTAGTACATTTAACCCTGACTTTGAAACAGTGAACTAAATACTAATTTACAGACAATCACCGTAAAAATGACCAAATGTCTACAGACCTTGTCATCGTTTGATAATAATTGGTGCCATTATAGGTCAAACCAAATCCATGGGGATGTTTGAGGTCAGTCCAGGTTCCCAGGACGGTGAGTCACCCAGAGGCTCGCAGGTTCAACCCAGAGATAATCAGTCCAGGTTCCCAGGACGGTGAGTCACCCAGAGGCTCGCAGGTTCAACCCAGAGAAGATCAGTCCAGGTTCCAAGGATGGTGAGTCACCCAGAGGCTCGCAGGTTCAACCCAGAGATAATCAGTCCAGGTTCCCAGGACGGTGAGTCACCCAGAGGCTCGCAGGTTCAACCCAGAGATGATCAGTCCAGGTTACCAGGACGGTGAGTCACCCAGAGGCTCACAGGTTCAACCCAGAGATGATCAGTCCAGGTTACCAGGACGGTGAGTCACCCAGAGGCTCACAGGTTCAACCCAGAGATAATCAGTCCAGGTTCCCAGGACGGTGAGTATCACTCAGAGGCTCGCAGGTTCAACCCAGAGATAATCACTTATTTCCTGTTTGTCTGTTTGAAGCCTCATGCAGCCTTTTTATTTTGTATCATCATTGTCTTTCTAATAAATCACTGTTTGTGTTTATTTAATGAAAACAATAATTTATTTCCCTAAGACTCTTTTGGCCATTGAAATGCTCAGTCAGATGGTGTGGCCGTTTTTTTTTTTATATATATATATATATTTGCATACACTTCTCTGATTGGCTGATACTATGATCTACAGCACACCCCCTTACCCAGATGAACTCATTGGTCAGATCAGATTGCGACGTCATGATATTGATAAAAAACTCCAAACCACCTGAACAGGTTATTTTCTCAAAGAGCTCTTACACAAAAGGTCATTATCATTTTCACAATTTCAGAGAGTGAAACCAAATTAAACTTTTGATGTGTCTATAGTGTCCAGAATGTAAAACCCCCCAAAAAAGTTGACATCTAAATATTGGCATGTTGGAGAAAAACAGAAAATAAAAAGTGTTATGGATATTGTCGTGGACAAGCTTCTTGAGGAGAAATTATCAGGAAACGACTGTGAATTTGTAAGTCTTAGGTCAAATCATGGATTGCCATTTTGAAGAAAAGGCTTGGTTGAACACTAAAACTATCATGTTGGTTGAACACTAAAACTATCATGTTGGTTGAACACTAAAACTATCATGTTGGTTGAACACTAAAACTATCACGTTGGTTGAACACTAAAACTATCATGTTGGTTGAACACTAAAACTATCATGTTGGTTGAACACTAAAACTATCATGTTGGTTGAACACTAAAACTATCATGTTGGTTGAACACTAAAACTATCATGTTGGTTGAACACTAAAACTATCATGTTGGTTGAACACTAAAACTATCATGTTGGTTGAACACTAAAACTATCATGTTGGTTGAACACTAAAACTATCATGTTGGTTGAACACTAAAACTATCATGTTGGCTGAACACTAAAACTATCATGTAGAAGATATTGTAATTTTCCATTATGACTTTAGAGAGGAACGTTTATCCTTATGAATGTTATAGACTCTGAAATAAACATTAAAATGCTGGAGGTTTCTTCAACACGTTTATTGTAATTTGGGATGTTTTGAAAAAGGTCAACAGAAGGCATCTTAAGACTGCATCATCCGGAAGGCCAGGCACCACCCCCTACCATGTCATTGTTAATATATATCAATATATATCAAAATGAACCTTTACCAGTTGAATGTAAATACAGTAAATATTTTAACTAAATAGGCAACTGGAAAAAAATACATTTTCCTAAATCGCCAATCCACTTTCTGGATGAAATCAGCGAAGTTTGTGGGGCTTTTCATCTATACAAGACTGTAGAAACAAACTCACAACACTTCAATTGGGTCTGTATCACTTCAGTAACATCTCATCTTCATAACTAACACTGGGGGCCCTTTCTGAAAGACTTGAAATATGATTGACTAAAATGCCTTGTTTAAACTTGGCCAGCTAACATTCAATTCCCTTACTGGTAAAATGAAGTCTGCACTCCGAAATATAGACTCTAAGGATATGAAACTACACGTGTATTTGTGTATGCTCAGGTTGCCCATCATATACAGCCTTACCTGAACCATTCAGAATGAATGTCTTAACCTAATCGTTAAATCTACGTTTATCCCTCCCATGGCAAGTCATTTTGACAACTTCACAAGATCTTGTTGGTCATTAACTGCGGTGAATCTCTGAGGCTACGCACAGATGAAGGAGGGTTTAAAGACGAAGAGCATGACGTTTTAACTCGAGATGATACTGTGTTCCTTGTGTCTCTTGTCTCACCTGTTTGAAGTTGCCATCGTTGATACAGAGAAGCACCTGGACTCACCTGTCTCTGGTTCCTGTTGTTGATACGGAGAAGCACCTGGACGCACCTGTCTCTGGTTCCTGTTGTTGATACGGAGAAGCACCTGGACTCACCTGTCTCTGGTTCCTGTTGTTGATACGGAGAAGCACCTGGACTCACCTGTCTCTGGTTCCTGTTGTTGATACGGAGAAGCACCTGGACTCACCTGTCTCTGGTTCCTGTTGTTGATACGGACGTCTCTGTCTGGCAGTGACCTATCTCTGG
>NW_023493729.1:110000-122500 GCF_013265735.2 Oncorhynchus mykiss | reverse complement strand
ATGATTAGGGGTATGATTAGGGGAAGCCATACACCAAAATACTTCACTACAACCGTCTGTTGTGATCAAGTCATCTCGCGACTTGCTGGAGCTCTGTAAGCTGTTGTAGCACGGTGGTCTGAGCTCGGCCTCACTCTCTCTCTCTCCCTCGATCCTCTCCCTGTCTCTCTCTCTCTCTCTCTCTCTCTCGATCCTCTCCCGGTCTCTCTCTCTCTCTCTCTCTCTCTCTCTCTCTCTCTCTTTCTCTCTTTCTCAAACACACCTCATGGGTTTGATTGCTGTGTAATAGTTTAGCTTTTTTCGGGGTTGCGCCAAGGAAGGCATATATTGACGTTTGTGGGAACATTTCATGTATGCACTTTTGTGCTCATGTGTGTGTGTGTGTGTGTGTGTGTGCGTGTGTGTGTGTGTGTGTGTGTACGTGTGTGTGTGTGTGTGTGTGTGTGTGTGTGTGTGTGTGTGTGTGTGTGTGTGTGTGTGTGTGTGTGATGATACAGTGTGTATTGCAGGAAATAGAGAAAGGTCAACCTGTCAGAAAAACACAAGAGCCAGAGGAACAGAGAATACTACTGAATACCAAACATCCTCGAGTGTGTGTGTGTGTGTGTGTGTGTGTGTGTGTGTGTGTGTGTGTGTGTGTGTGTGTGTGTGTGTGTGTGTGTGTGTGTGTGTGTGTGTTTGCCTGCATGCGTGTCCAGAATATAATATTGATTGGAGAAGCCTTTGTGTTGTAATCCTCAGGGAGGAATAGAGAAAGTTTTGAATGTTCTGACCCACACACACCAACGCATTCACACACACACACACACACACACACACACACACACACACACACACACACACACACACACACACACACACACACACACACACACACACACACACACACACACACACACACACACACACACACCAACGCATTCACACACACGCACCAACGCATTCACACACACACACACACACACACACACACACGGACAGATGTTAGTATGCATGATAAGTGTCTGATAAGGAGTGGCCTTGCAGTTAGATGAAAGAGCAGCAATTAACACTAATGACACTAGGAGTGTCTCCCAAATCTCACCTTAACACCTGTAGATATAGTTTTGAAACTTCTGTATGTGTAATGTCCTGTATGTGTAATGTTTACTGTTCATTTTTATTGTTTATTTCCCCTTTTTTATATTATCTACCTCACTTGCTTTGGCACATGTTTCCCATGCCAATAAAGCCCCTTGAATTGAATTGAATATAGTTCTCTGCCTCTCTCCCTCTATCCATGTCACAGGGTATCATGGTTAATTAGCCGAAGGTGGATTTGGAAGTTCATTAGTATGTTTTCCAGAGCGAGGGATGAGCCAGGGTCTTTCTCATTCTGATGTTGTCTTCTTCCTCTCCACTTCCACTAGTTTCCCCTCTCCTCTGCTCCTCTTCTGCTCCTCCTCTGCTAGAAAGTATGTTTTGTCAAGGCACAGTCTAGCAGTTTAATTCAATACATGCTCTGGTGTAGCTGAGAACAAGGATCTCTGGAGGAGCTGAGAACGAGGATCTCTGGAGCAGCTGAGAAAGAGGATATCTGGAGTAGCTGAGAACGAGGATCTCTGGAGTAGCTGAGAACGAGGATATCTGGAGTAGCTGAGAATGAGGATCTCTGGAGTAGCTGAGAACGAGGATCTCTGGAGTAGCTGAGAAAGAGGATATCTGGAGTAGCTGAGAACGAGGATCTCTGGAGTAGCTGAGAAAGAGGATATCTGGAGTAGCTGAGAACAAGGATCTCTGGAGTAGCTGAGAACGAGGATCTCTGGAGTAGCTGAGAACGAGGATCTCTGGAGTAGCTGATAACGAGGATCTCTGGAGTAGCTGAGAACGAGGATCTCTGGAGTAGCTGATAACGAGGATCTCTGGAGTAGCTGAGAACGAGGATCTCTGGAGTAGCTTAGAACGAGGATGTCCGTATAGTTGATATGGGACGTGGTTCATGTAGAACTGTGCTTGGACACTATGTAATAGATTACTGTAATTAGGGCTGCAAAATACTGGTCACTTTCCCAAAAAACACACTTCCAGAAATCCAGGTTGCGGGTCTCCAGATTCCCAGATATTTGTTTTCTTATTCCAGGAATATTCCAACTGCGATTTCTGGGAAACTAAGGAATTTTAAGAAAGTTACCAGCATGTTGCAACTCTAGAAGTATTTAAAGCGACCGGCCAACCCCCTGATCTCTAATACCACTCCACAGTGATGGTTGATATGAGGTGAAGATATCTGACACAAAATGGCTGCCGTGGCATCACCCAGGTCTACAAATCAGAATGGCTGTCGTGGCATCACCCAGGTCTACAAATCAGAATGGCTGTCGTGGCATCACCCAGGTCTACACATCAAAATGGCTGCCGTGGCATCACCCAGGTCTACACATCAAAATGGCTGCCGTGGCATCACCCAGGTCTACACATCAAAATGGCTGCCGTGGCATCACCCAGGTCTACACATCAAAATGGCTGCCGTGGCATCACCCAGGTCTACACATCAAAATGGCTGTTGTGGCATAACCCAGGTCTACACATCAAAATGGCTGTCGTGGCATCACCCAGGTCTACACATCAGAATGGCTGTCGTGGCATCACCCAGGTCTACACATCAAAATGGCTGCCGTGGCATCACCCAGGTCTACACATCAAAATGGCTGCCGTGGCATCACCCAGGTCTACACGTCAAAATGGCTGCCGTGGCATCACCCAGGTCTACACATCAGAATGGCTGCCGTGGCATCACCCAGGTCTACACATCAAAATGGCTGTCGTGGCATCACCCAGGTCTACACATCAGAATGGCTGTCGTGGCATCACCCTTAACTATTTAAGCGTTTTTTTGGGGTATTTGTAGTTTACTTTACTAAATATATTTTCGACAACTTTTACATCACTACATTCCTAAAGAAAATTATGTACTTTTTACTCCATACATTTTCCCTGACATCCAAATGTACATTCTGAATGCTTAGCATGACAGGAAAATGCTCCAATTCACGCACTTATCAGGAGAACATCCTAGGTCATCCCTACTGCCTCTGATCTGGCAGACTCACTAAACAGAGAACATCCTAGGTCATCCCTACTGCCTCTGATCTGGCAGACTCACTAAACAGAGAACATCCTAGGTCATCCCTACTGCCTCTGATCTGACAGACTCACTAAACAGAGAACATCCTAGGTCATCCCTACTGCCTCTGATCTGGCAGACTCACTAAACAGAGAACATCCTAGGTCATCCCTACTGCCTCTGATCTGGCAGACTCACTAAACAGAGAACATCCTAGGTCATCCCTACTGTCTCTGATCTGGCAGACTCACTAAACAGAGAACATCCTAGGTCATCCCTACTGTCTCTGATCTGGCAGACTCACTAAACAGAGAACATCCTAGGTCATCCCTACTGTCTCTGATCTGGCAGACTCACTAAACAGAGAACATCCTAGGTCATCCCTACTGTCTCTGATCTGGCAGACTCACTAAACAGAGAACATCCTAGGTCATCCCTACTGCCTCTGATCTGGCAGACTCACGGAACATAAACGCTTGGTTTTTAAATGATGCCTGAGTGTTGGACTGAGCCCCCGGTTACGAGTCCAACACTCTAACCACTATGCTACGCTGCCTGAGTGTTGGACTGAGTCCCCAGTTACGAGTCCAACACTCTAACCACTAGGCTACGCTGCCTGAGTGTTGGACTGAGTCCCCGGTTACGAGTCCAACAGTCTAACCACTAGGCTACTCTGCCTGAGTGTTGGACTGAGCCCCCGGTTACGAGTCCAACTCTCTAACCACTAGGCTACGCTGCCTGAGTGTTGGACTGAGTCCCCGGTTACGAGTCCAACACTCTAACCACTAGGCTACGCTGCCTGAGTGTTGGACTGAGTCCTCGGTTACGAGTCCAACACTCTAACCACTAGGCTACGCTGCCTGAGTGTTGGACTGAGTCCCCGGTTACGAGTCCAACACTCTAACCACTAGGCTACGCTGCCTGAGTGTTGGACTGAGCCCCCGGTTACGAGTCCAACACTCTAACCACTAGGCTACACTGCCTGAGTGTTGGACTGAGTCCCTGGTTACGAGTCCAACACTCTAACCACTAGGCTACGCTGCCTGAGTGTTAGACTGAGTCCCCCGGTTACGAGTCCAACACTCTAACCACTAGGCTACGCTGCCTGAGTGTTGGACTGAGTCCCCGATTACGAGTCCAACACTCTAACCACTAGGCTACGCTGCCTGAGTGTTGGACTGAGTCCCCCGGTTACGAGTCCAACACTCTAACCACTAGGCTACGCTGCCTGAGTGTTGGACTGAGTCCCCGGTTACGAGTCCAACACTCTAACCACTAGGCTACGCTGCCTGAGTGTTGGCCTGAGTCCCCGGTTACGAGTCCAACACTCTAACCACTAGGCTACGCTGCCTGATTGTTGGACTGAGTCCTCGGTTACGAGTCCAACACTCTAACCACTAGGCTACGCTGCCTGAGTGTTGGACTGAGTCCCCGGTTACGAGTCCAACACTCTAACCACTAGGCTACGCTGCCTGAGTGTTGGACTGAGCCCCCGGTTACGAGTCCAACACTCTAACCACTAGGCTACGCTGCCTGAGTGTTGGACTGAGTCCCCGGTTACGAGTCCAACACTCTAACCACTAGGCTACGCTGCCTGAGTGTTGGACTGAGTCCCCCGGTTACGAGTCCAACACTCTAACCACTAGGCTACGCTGCCTGAGTTTTGGACTGAGTCCCCGGTTACGAGTCCAACACTCTAACCACTAGGCTACGCTGCCTGAGTGTTGGACTGAGTCCCCGGTTACGAGTCCAACACTCTAACCACTAGGCTACGCTGCCTGAGTGTTGGACTGAGTCCCCGGTTACGAGTCCAACACGCTAACCACTAGGCTACGCTGCCTGAGTGTTGGACTGAGTCCCCGGTTACGAGTCCAACACTCTAACCACTAGGCTACGCTGCCTGAGTGTTGGACTGAGTCCCCGGTTACGAGTCCAACACTCTAACCACTAGGCTACGCTGCCTGAGTGTTGGACTGAGTCCCCGGTTACGAGTCCAACACTCTAACCACTAGGCTACGCTGCCTGAGTGTTGGACTGAGCCCCCTGACTGTCTGTATGTTAAAACAACAACAAAATGGATGGCGTAATAGAATCATTTGAAATTATTTGTACTTTTACTTTTAATACGTATATTTTACCAATGACATTTACTTTTGATACTTCAGTATATTTTAAAGAAAATACCTTCAGACTTTTACTCAAGTAGTTTTTTCCTTTGTGACTTTCACTTTCACTTGAGTCATTTTCTATTCAGGTGTCTTTTCTTTTACTCAAGTATGACAATTGGTTACTTTTTCCACCACTGCGTTTACATCACCCAGGTCAGAGATACACATCACAATGTCAGCCGTGACATCACCCAGGTCAGAGCTAGGTCAGAGCTACACATCATAATGTCAGCCGTGACATCAGCCAGGTCAGTGCTACACATCATAATGTCAGCCTTGGCATCACCCAGGTCAGAGATACACATCATAATGTCAGCCGTGGCATCACCCAGGTCAGAGATACACATCACAATAGTTGTAGTCAGTAGTGGTTGAGGTCAGTAGTGGCTGTAGTCAGTAGTGGTTGTAGTCACTAGTAGTTGTAGTCAGTAGTGGTTGTAGTCAGTAGTGGTTGTAGTCAGTAGTGGTTGTAGTCAGTAGTGGTTGTAGTCAGTAGTAGTTGTAGTCACTAGTAGTTGTATTCAGAGTGGTTGTAGTCAGTAGTGGTTGTAGTCAGTAGTGGTTGTAGTCAGTAGTAGTTGTAGTCAGTAGTAGTTGTAGTCAGTAGTGGTTGTAGTCAGTAGTGGTTGTAGTCAGTAGTGCTTGTAGTCAGTAGTGCTTGTAGTCAGTAGTGGTTGTAGTCAGTAGTGGTTGTATCCAGTAATGGCTGTAGTCTCTAGCAGCTGTAGTCCATAGTGTTTGTGGTCAGTAGTAGTTGTAGTCAGTAGTGGCTATAGTCAGTTTTGGTTGTAGTCAGTAGTGGTTGTAGTCAGTTTTGGTTGTAGTCAGTTGTGGTTGTAGTCAGTAGTGTGTGTTAAGGGGTTAAAATAAGCATTGCTTTTAGAGCTGAACTAAATGATACTGTAGCACACATACGTTGTTGGATGTCTGTAGGCCTTACTGTTGCCGAGATATTATAATTTGTTTGTCAGAATTCCTGGGTCAAAAGGTCACGGGAGATAATGCACAGGTCAATGGCCGAGCCTTTTCCAAAGAGTGTACCAGAATAGCACAGATGAACAAACAGGAACTGAAATATCTCAAGACAGTAATGTCCAATCAACATGAGATTGTCAGGGGTTATACACAGCACCAGTCAACAGTTTGGCTGACAGCATTGACAGTTAATATGCAAAATAGCTGTTAATGTAGGCACTTATTTCATGTTGTACACAATAAATCATAGACAAATTAGTATTTTTTTTCACCTAAGTGTTTTTATTTTGACGTACTAATGCCACTTAACAAACTAACGTTTGATGTAATCGTTGCGTGCTCGGAATACGTGACCAAACACTACATGTTGGACTGCTATAATGCACATAGAAGTGAATTCAGTTAGAGTCTGCTCAGAGGAGGAAGGGGAGCTCCATCCTCCTCAGTTAATTTCAGTATAGGCTTCTCAGAGGAGGAAGGGGAGGACCGTCCTCCTCAGTGAATTTCAGTTTGAGTCTGCTCAGAGGAGGAAGGGGAGGACCGTCCTCCTCAGTGAATTTCAGTTAGAGGCTGTTCAGAGGAGGAAGGGGAGGACTGTCCTTCTCAGTGAATTTCATTAGAGGCTTCTCCGAAGGAGGAAAGGGTGGACCGTCCTCCTCAGTGAATTTCGGTAGAGGCTTCTCCGAAGGAGGAAAGGGAGGACCATCCTCCTCAGTGAATTTCATTAGAGGCTTCTCTGAAGGAGGAAAGGGAGGACCGTCCTCCTCAGTGAATTTCAGAGTCTGCTCAGAGTTGGAAGGGGAGGACTATCCTCCTCAGTGAATTTCAGAGTCTGCTCAGAGTTGGAAGGGGAGGACTATCCTCCTCAGTGAATTTCATATAAATAAAAATAGTGACACATTTAAAAAAGTTATTATTTTTAGATGAAAATGTACTAAATATATTCACTTGACTAAATTATTGATTAAAACACACTGTTTTGCAATGAATATCGACAGTAGAACAGCTAGCTTCTGTCCTCCTCTGTGTACATTGACTTCAAAACAAAACCTAGGAGGCTCATGGTTCTCACCCTCTTCCATCGACTTACACAGTAATTATGACAACTTCTAGAGGACGTCCTCCAACCTATCAGAGCTCTTGCAGCATGAACTGACATGTTGTCCACCCAATCAAAGAATCAGAGATTGAATCTAGTACTGGAAGCATAACTAGCTAGCAATGCAGTGCATAACATGTTGAGAGAGAAAGACAGTAGTTCAGAACAGTTCTCAACAAATTAATTTATTCCAAAATGAAGGAGAAACGTGAGAGAGAGAGGGAGAGAGGGAGAGAGGGAGAGAGAGAGAGAGAGAGAGAGAAAGAGAGAGAGAGAGAGAGAGAGAGAGAGAGAGAGAGAGAGAGAGAGAGAGAGAGAGAGAGTACATCTGTGCTTGTGTCAGTAAATCCACGTGTGTGTGTTCCTCAGGTCCTGTCTGTAGTTGGTTGTGTTAAATGGTCTCTCCCTCTAGATGTTACACCTGCATTAGTCAGCCTGGTAATTGTGATTAATTACTCTTCAACACATGGCCTCAACCCTGCAAGCACACACACACACACACACACACACACACACACACACACACACACACACAAATCTAACAGCTGTGGTTCTGTGATTAAGTACCTCACTACTCGGTTATAAAGTGGCACACCACCTCTGCAGACTAGGGACCGAATGTTTTTCTCCTGTGAAAACGGTTAAGAGTAGCTTACATATTGGGGCAGATACTCTGCCTTCAGAAATGATTCACACAACCTTGACTTTTTCCACATTTTGTTGTGTTACTGCCTGAATTTCAAATGGGTTAAATTGACATGTTGTGTCACTAGCCTGCACTCAATATCCCCGAATTGGAAGGTTTTCATTCCAAAGTGGAATATTTTTTTTTTTTTTACAAATTAATAACAAATTCAAAGCTCTAATGTATTCAACCCCTTTGTTATGGAAAGCTTAAATAATTTCAGGAGTAAAATTGTGTGTAACAAGTCACATAATAAGTTGCATGGACATATTAAACTCTATTAGTGCACATTCAACACTATTACACAATGATCTGTAAGTGAATTTCAAACATAGATTCAACCACAAAGACCAGCGAGGTTTTCCGATGCCTCACTCACTCTCATCTACCTACTGGTAGATGGGTAAATAATAACCTCTACCTACTGGTAGATGGGTAAATAATAACCTCTACCTACTGGTAGATGGGTAAATAATAACCTCTACCTACTGGTAGATGGGTAAATATAAAAAAGCAGACATTGAATATATTGTACCTTTGAGCCTGGTGAAGTTATTCATTACCCTTTGGATGGTGTATCAATACACCCAGTCACTACAAAGATACAGGCGTCCTTCCTAACTCAGTTGCCGGAGAGGAAGGATACCACTCAGGGGTTTTTACCATGAAGTCAATGGTCACTTTAAAACGGTTACAGAGTTTAATAGATGTTATAGAAGAAAAGGGAGGATACTCCACCATACTAACCTAAATGACAGAGTGAAAAGAAGCAAGCCTGAAACAGCAATGTTGCAGTGCTTCAGGCGTCACTACAGATCCAGGTTCGTATCCCGGGCTGTGACACAGCCGGCCATGACCGGGAGACCCATGAGGTGACACACAATTGGCCCAGCATCGTCCGGTTAGGTGAAGGTTTGGTCGGCTGAGATTCCCTTGTCCCATCGCGCTCTAGCGACTCCTGTGGCAGGCCGGGTGCATGGAAGCTGACACGGTTGTTAGTTGTTCAGTGTTTCCTCTCAGACATTGGTGCAGCTGGCTTCCGGGTTAATCGCTCAATGTGTCAAGAAGCAGTGCAACTTGGCAGGGTCATGTTTCAGAGGACAATTGGCTTCGAGCTTCGCCTCACCCGAGTCCGTACGGGAGCTGCAGCGATGGGACAAGACTGTAACTACCAATTGGATAACATGAAATTGGGGAGAAAAAGGGGTAAAAAACATAATCATAAAATTTCAAATGACACTCCCCTTTACTGTCAAATCAAATGACACTCCCCTTTACTGTCAAATCAAATGACACTCCCCTTTACTGTCAAATCAAATGACACTCCCCTTTACTGTCAAATCAAATGACACTCCTCTTTACTGTCAAATCAAATGACACTCCTCTTTACTGTCAAATCAATGGAACACCTCCCCCTCATTAACTCAAACAATGTTGAACTGTATCGACCGTGTGTTGATCAAGGTGGATATCAACTTTACCACTTCAGCATCCTTCTGTGGCACAGTCGATGCCACGCAGGGCTAAGAGCAGAAGGTTGGGGGTACGCCGACTACAACTAGCTCACCCTGCCTGTTTCATTACACTACGATCAATGCCGGCTGCAGACAGTGATCAGCTATGGGGAAATCAGATCTTCAGATTTATAATTGCGTAAAATATCTGCAACACATGTAGGATAAATAACAACAAGTATCATTTACTCTGGGCTGGCAGGTTCATGTAGGATAAATAACAACAGGTATCATTTACTCTGGGCTGGCAGATACATGTAGGATAAATAACAACAGGTCATATAATTTACTCTGGGCTGGCAGGTTCATGTAGGATGAATAACAACAGGTATCATTTACTCTGGGCTGGCAGATACATGTAGGATAAATAACAACAGGTCATATCATTTACTCTGGGCTGGCAGGTTCATGTAGGATAAATAACAACAGGTATCATTTACTCTGGGCTGGCAGATACATGTAGGATAAATAACAACAGGTCATATAATTTACTCTGGGCTGGCAGATACATGTAGGATAAATAACAACAGGTCATATCATTTACTCTGGGCTGGCAGGTTCATGTAGGATAAATAACAACAGGTCATATAATTTACTCTGGTCTGGCAGGTTCATGTAGGATAAATAACAACAGCTCATATCATTTACTCTGGGTTGGCTGGTTCATGTAGGATAAATAACAACAGGTCATATCATTTACTCTGGGCTGGCAGGTTCATGTAGGATAAATAACAACAGGTCATATAATTTACTCTGGGCTGGCAGGTTCATGTAGGATAAATAACAACAGGTCATATAATTTACTCTGGGCTGGCAGGTTCATGTAGGATAAATAACAACAGGTCATATCATTTACTCTGGGCTGGCAGGTTCATGTAGGATAAATAACAACAGGTCATATCATTTACTCTGGGCTGGCTGGTTCATGTAGGATAAATAACAAGAGGTCATATCATTTACTCTGGGCTGGCTGGTTCATGTAGGATAATAACAACAGGTCATATCATTTACTCTGGGCTGGCTGGTGAAACAGCTAAAGGCAGATTAACTCTCACACACACATGTGCACATGGACACCAACGCACATACACACACACACAGACGTACACACACACACACACGCACGCACACACGCACGCACGCACGCACACACGCACACACACACGGTGTGGATTTCAGTTAACTAATTTAATGAGTGGGGCAAGGCAGTGTGGGAGAGCTGGTATTGGCAGTCTTCCAAAAACAGAGAGAGACAGAGCGAGAGAGGTTCATCCCACACCGGTCATTTTGCAGTCCAAGTCCATGCATGTACGTGTGTGTATGTATGTTTGTGTGTGTATATGTGTGTGTGACAGCTCCCCTATGGTTCTCAGGTCTGGGCAGTGGTCCAGGAGAGTGGGTAGCATCTCTCTCTCTCTCTCTCTCTCTCTCGTTCTCGCTCTCGCTCTCGCTCTCACTCTCGCTCTCTCTCTCTCTACAGTGTTAACTTCTGCCTCACAGCCAAGCCCTGGCAGAGGCACAGAATGTTGTTCGTGTGTGTTCACTTGATTGATCCCCACACTCCACCGTAGTACGGGCATCTGTAGCTGGGGGACCACCTGTATGTGTGTGTTCTTCAGGCTAGCAGACCTCATAGATACTATGTCCAGGGTTTCAGGGGTGATCAATCCCAGTAGAAATAACAAGCCCCCTGCAGAATACTCCTCTCTACTTTACTCCTCCCTTCATCCCACCATCCTTTTGGGACTCTTCCTCCATCCATCTCTCTCCCTTTTTCCTCCCTTCCTCCCTTCCATCTCTCTTTCTGTCACCCCTGCCTTCCCCCCTTCCTTCTCTCCTTCTCTCCTTCTCTCCTTACTTCAACCCCTCCCTTCCCCTTCCTCCCTTCCTGATCTCCCTCCCTCCCTTATCTCCTTCCCTCACACCTCCCTCCCTTCCTTCTCTCCTTCCCTTCCACTCCCTTCCTCCCTTCCTTCCCTTCCACTCCCTTCCACTCCCTTCCTCCATTCCTTCTCTCCTTCCCTTCAACCCTCCCTTTGATCTCTCCTTCCCTCACTACTTCCTTCCTCTCTTCCTCTTCCAAATCTATCATTCTGTTTTCCTCTCATCCCTCCCTCTTCCTTCTTCATCACTCATTTTACTCCTCTCTCTAGTCTCTCTGCACCATTATAGACTCCTTCACCCCTCCCGCTTTCCCTCCTCCCCCTCGTCCCCCCGTCCCAAAAGTCATCAGTGCAACCCTAAACTTCACTACTGTGCCCATCCATCTTCGTGTGTGTGTGTGCCGGCTGCTGTTGTGCTTGTGTGTGTGCGTAAGGGTAAGTGGTATTGACTGAGCCTATATGAAAGGCCAGAGTTAATCCATGTTTGGACAAGCCAGCCCATACATCTCCTCTCTGTCACTAGCTATCATAGCCGGGTTGAATAAGGGGATCGGGGACCGAGGACCAACCCAATAAACCAGGACACGAATCACCCACACACACACACACGCACACACACACACACACACACGCACACACACACACACACACACACACACACACACACACACACACACACACACACACACACACACACACACACACACACACACAAACAACAGACCTGCATGCTCCATCTCTCTCTCTCTGTTTTTGGTGAAACCCAAACTGTCTTTATTTTGGATGACTTTCAAAGAGAGTGCCTGTCGATAGGACCCTGGCTGTGTGTGTGTGTGTGTGTGTGTGTGTGTGTGAGAGAGAGAGAGAGAGAGTCCATGACCATACGAGGGGCGCTGGAAACTGAATCCCCACCATAGGTGAAATGTGTTTAACAGTGAGGAGGTTAGAGCTCTTTATGTTGGATACAGGTTGATATTATTATTACTGTCATACCATAACTACACTAAACTACACTACAGCCAGCTCTTTATGTTGGATAAAGGTTGATATTATCATTACTGTCATACCATAAC